>NC_087206.1:67210641-67225641 GCF_015104395.2 Macrobrachium nipponense | reverse complement strand
GAATTTTCCTGGTCTGCTGCATTTATTATCAGAATTACTAAAGGCTCCTTGATCAGCAAGGCACGATATGCTACTCGCTCACTGCGACAGTGGTGTAACATGGCATATTTCCTATCAAGCACAGAAAACAATAACTCCTGCCTAACATACGAAGATTACCAGGAAATTTAAAAGTATTCCTCATTAAAATCACCGAAGCACCAACCAAGGTAAGGTCAAATATATTGCAAACATGAGAAGGATACATTAACAAGATGATTGTTTGTTTGTATGGTGTTTTTACGTTGCATATAACCAGTGGTTATTCAGCAACGGGACCAACGGCTTTACGTGACTTCCGAACCACGTTGAGGGTGAACTTCTATCACCAAAATACACATCTCTAACCCCTCAGTGGAATGCCCGAGAATCGAACTCGTGGCCACCGAGGTGACAGGCCAAGACCATACCGACCACGACACTGAGGCGCTTTTATTAACAAGATAATGCAGCCATTGATGCACGATATTGAAGTTGGGAAAACGCTTGACTTCACAGTAAGAAAAAGTGACAGGACGGATAGGAGAAAATCAACAACCTTTTTTCTCTCTCACTCTCTCTCTCTCTCTCTCTCTCTCTCTCATGTATCACTTGTCTTTCTTATCTGTCTCTATAATGATTTCTTTTAAGTTAGCAACTCTTTTGCAATTGAATCTTATTTCAAGTTAACAACTCTTTTGCTACTGAATTCTAAAATAAGAAGCGTAGATTTGGTTTCATGTTTAGTCTCTCTCTCTCTCTCTCTCTCTCTCTCTCTCTCTCTCTCTCTCTCTCTCTCTCTCTCGTGTATTACTTCAAAGGCCGTGATTCGATGCTATCTTCAAGGACATACCAATACGCGGAATCCAGTGATGCCGAAAATTGGAAAATTTAATGAGAAACTGTGACACAAAGGAGATGATTTAATGTCCATGTCTTGGATGCACATTAAATTTCAAGTAGTTTCGTGGAATCTTTACCAGAAAAATAAGCTAGTCAAGTTTTACGGTACTTATTTTAAAATTTAATTGCAAAATACTCTTGATGTTCACGTTCAAAGAGTTGATATCTTAAAAGAAAAAATTATAAGGACAGATTAGAAAAACAAGAAATAAGTAGGAAGATAGTACTGGAACGAGGGAAAGCCAAAAAAAAAAAAGAAAAAGAAATAAAATTAGAAAGTGAAGAGTAGGTCAAATTCTGCACGGAGACACTATCTATAATAGAAAAAAAAATTTCGTCCACCCATGTTAAATTTCAAATAATACCATCACGGATCGTCGTCAAACATCTTCCAGCTTAGATAACCAATCGATCCTTGTGAAAACCTTGATGAACATTAGTTCACCTCTTTCTGATTTTGAAAACATAAATTTTTTAAAATTCACTAGAGCTGTGTTTACAAAGCTATTGACTGAAAACGAACAGTATGAAGTAGATAGCTCTCAAAGGAGAGAGAGACCTTACAGAGAGAGAGAGAGAGAGAGAGAATCTTCCACAGCTCATCGACAGACAGTAAACCACCTGAAGAACTTTGCAGATGTCAATCGATCCTTCCGCGATCTCGGGTAAATGATTATTGTTTTACATTTAATGTTTGGTTCAGAATGACGATGAGTATCTGAGCGTCTATTTAGGTCTTCCTTGCTAGACCTTTGAGTGGTACTAAATGCTAAAGCTAATCATTCACCTGAATGCACTTGAGTGGCTAACTTGACCCAAGACTTTGTTAACGTCAGGCTGATGCAATGCATGCTTTTCGCATTGCATCAGCGTTGAGAGAAGAATTTACCGATGTATCAATAATACAATTTGTCTGTTTCTAGACGAGTGTCGCTACGCCAATAGTGTCAGGGAGAATATTGACGCTGCAGGACACAGAGTCTACATTGTATCATCTATACATGGGAGACATAGTAAAGCTTCTAAGTATTATTATCTATATAATCGTATATGCATAACTGGTGACGGATATTCCTCGAAAATAGTAAATTGTTGCAATGTTTATTTTCTAATTTCAAAGCTCCTCAGTGAAATTGTTCATTCCAACTCACCATATGGAAATTAATGTTTCATTTTTTCTCTTACATATTGCACAATAGAATTTAGTTCACTCTTTGAACAGAAAGTGTTTCACGACAAGGCGTTATCCGACCTCCAGATTACTCGGGGCGCGTGCAAGATTGTCCCGCCACGCATAAGCTGTAAATATTATATTCCTAGCTTGGAGTAAATTAAAACGTGCAAAAATCTGCGGTCAAATAGATCCTTGTTTCACAAAAGAAAATTGAAATAAATACGCTATATTTTTTTAGAAATAAATGTTCTGTATTGTTTAACATGCACGTTATTTATTTTTTTACATTTTCATTCTAATAATTAATTCATAAATATCTAGAGCGGCAGCCCGGACCGTTGAGATACAACGAACGAGATACCGACTGTAACCCCTACCAGTATTTAGGAATAGACTTGTAAACTGTGAAACTGACCGCCTGCCGAAAATATATGGGTGGCTTACTTAACAAGCACCACTAATTGCTCGTTAGATTTTGGGTCTAGATCCAATATATGAAATACCAGATGAAACTAATATATAATATATCTGCAGACTCTACTAATTATAGAATGACCAGTGACAGACATTTTGGAGGGTGGGTTCTCCCTGACAGACGCACTGAAAAGGGGGGGTTAATTGGATCTAGATCCAACTTAGGAGATACCGAGTAAAATTTACACTACAATAGCACTGCACATCCTAGAATACTGTGGTGGTAATGACAGACGTTTTAGTGGGTGGTTCCACCCCCTGACAGACACCTCACAACGAGTGGGGAGGGGGAGGGGGAGACAGGATCTGCATCTAACATGGAGATACCAAGTAAAATCTGTACTACAATAGTTCTGCACATCCTAGAGTACTGCGGTGGTAATACCAGACATTTTAGTGGGTAGTTACCCCCTGAGGGACACCTCACAACGAGTGTGGGGGAAGGGGGAAAGGGTGGGTGGAGACAGGATCTCCCTCCAACATCATAGTATTAAGTAAAATTTGTACTATAATAGCACTACACTTCGTAGAGTACTGCTGTGGTAATGATAGATATTTTAGTGGGTAGTTACCCCCTAACAGACACCCCACAACGAGTGGGGGGGAGGGGGGGGGAGTCAGGAACTGCATCCAACATTGGAGATACAAAGTAAAATTTGTACTACAATAGCACTGCACATCTTAGAGTACTGTGGTGGTAATGACAGACATTTTGTGGTGGTTACCCTCTGGCAGACACCCCACAACGAGTTGGGAGGGGGGGTGAGGGGGAGGGGGAGGGGGGAGGGGGGAGGGGAGGGGGAGGGGGAGGGGGAGGGGGAGGGGGAGGGGAGGGGGACAGGTTCTGCATCCAACATTGGATATACCAAGTAAAATTTGTACTACAATAGGCACTGCCACATCCTAGAAAGTTGTGATGGTAATGCCAGATATTTTAGTGGGTGGTTAGCCCTTCACAGACATAACCTACGATTGGAAGGGAGAGATGGGACACCTTGAAATATTTCAAAATCTATCATAGGCAATATTAATATTAGAAATATGGTAATATCTGAAAATCGTGAGCCTGATAAAATGTAAAAGGCAAAAAATTCAAGAAATATTGTGATGCTTCAGGATAAGAATTACTGCCGGAGTTATTTTTTAAAATTCCTATTGAAGTATGGAATATTTCACTTCATTAATTCCATCACATCTATATAAATACTATGTGCGAGACTTACTATGTGTGAGACTTGCTAATATTATACACACACACACACACACACACACACACACACACACATATATATATATATATATATATATATATATATATATATATATATATATATATATATATTATAATATATATTATATATATACATATAATATATATATATATATATATATATATATATATATATATATATATATATATATATACTATATATAATATTAGCACTATCCTTTGGTTTGGAGTTATTACTTAACACAAAGTATTTTATCTGAATGGGAAGGGGTCACAATTGGCAACAGCTACAAGTATATGTGCTGAGCCATTTTTGAATAATTAAACCAGTCATATGGTGCCACTCTTAATTCCTCTAAAAAAGAAATGTAATATAAGTATTCTAATATAAGTATTCTCGTTTTAATAGCGTCTTTGGTCATTTTCTTTCCTTGCCTATAGTTAGGACACTGCAGCCATGTCGAGGTTCGTAGCCCAACGTGTCTTACCATAACTGAATTGTTCTTTAGTTGCTGTTGGTTCGTGTGGATGGAATAACACAAATAATTACTGGAAACGGAAATGTGAATGAATTGTTCAGGATAAGTTAACTATTAAGATTAAAACATTTTCCCCCATTTTATTCCCCTCCCCGAAGTTGACGATCATACAACTTGGAGCTCTTGACTCCCAAATTAAGTTGGCTTATAATATCATGTTAATTATCTAATAGTCAGTCCTCTTATTTTCGGCTGCTTCACTCAAATTGATCTGTACACTGTCACCAAGTATCAGGTACCATATATATTCAGGGAAGAAAATCTAAACTCAAATAAAAATGATACGCAATTTGATGTTTAAAGCCAGCTGAGTGCGTTTGTCTCTTAACTTCCCGCTGGCACGCACCACAGGCAGCCTATGTAATGTGTTTCAATACATTCTATCGATGCTGGCTTTGACGACCATTATTCGGCTAATTTTCTCCCTAGTAATATTTTTTTCTTTATTTGTTCATTATATGCAGTAGACAGGCACTAACATCATATTATATCCTCACGTCTGTTCTATGTATTTACCATTGTTAATATGATTTATAATGCGTCTCCAACAGTCATGAAAATTGGACAACCGAATGTGCAAATATGTCAACTGTGTGCTTGGTGAGACTTTCCCGCGTGAAGTCAGATTAATCAACAGATATCACAAGTTTAACATACGTCTAGAATTTGAGAAATATCTAGAAGTGTTCGTGAACTATCGGTGATAAGATTAGTGTGAAAATAGTAGGATAAAGCGTCTTCTAAGTTAGTTTATCAAGTGAAATACTGTAAATCAGAACAAGATGGCAGTAAGTTCCAACTGCGGAAAGAAATGGCGAAATTTAGCTTGCTTGGCAGATTCGCAATACGATGAGGTAGCAGGAAGGGAACTGGCATTTCTCATCTATGAGATCAGCAACAGTCCTAACCAAAAAGATACAAAAGCATTCATAGATATATTAGAAGGATATAATCCTTCAAACTGGAACAAATCAACTGAAAACATCTTGAAAATAATTGAAGAAATTCCAAATAAAATCCAAGTGGTCAAGAGACTCATAAAGAAAATATACTTAAACCAACATATTCCGACAAAGAAAATGAATAAGGTAAACCTTGTGAATATCCTAATTGATGCATTAGGAAAAAGAATGCCAAAGCATGCAAACTGTGTAAGTTGTGGTATAGCATAGTTAATCCACAAAACCTAATCAGAAAATGTGCTGCATGCAACATTCCAACCCATCCACAATGTCCTGAGGTAATGCAAGATATGAGAAAAGATACAAGAATTTTTTGCTCAACATGTCTATCATGGATAGACAATGTTATTAAATCAAGATTGAATGTACAAATAGTTGAGGATGAAGAAGAAGAGGAAGAGGAAGAAGAAGAAGAAGAAGAAGAGGAAGAGGAAAACGGAAGAGAAGTAAACAAAGCTGAAATGACAGAAAAAAATAAGGAAAACAAAGAACAAGATAAAAGTATGGATGCAGAGATACTCATTGATACTACATATGAGGCAATAAAGCAGCATACTTACGAAGAAATACCCAGATCTACACAATGACGGGAAAGAGGAAAAAATAGACAAAAAAGACAAAGTCTGCAACCTTTTGAAAAGAGGGAATTGCAGATTTGGAGAAAGATGTTATACAAACATCCTAAGGTATGTCACAACTATGAAATATATGGTAAATGTGCATACCTAGACGGCTATGAGGATGATTGCAGAGATCTGCATCCAAAAATATACAAAAACCTAAAAGAAGGAAAAGGATGTTAGTTCGACAAAAAATGTAAATATATGCACCCTGTAGCCATGAATCATAATCAAATAAATAATCAATCAAGTAATAAAATCCAAAATAAGAAAGAAACAAATAAAGAGAGGAATAAAGAATATCAGGTAAAAGAAAAAAGCAAGCCATCAACGAGATATGCAGAGATGTCAGCAAAAAATTTCAAAGCATCAGCTCCAAAATTCTACTCAAGAGATAATAACTGTATTTATTATGCAAGAGGATATTGCAGCAACGGAGAAAATTGCAGATTCAGACACAAAATGAATAATTATGATGAAGGAAGATCAAATATTATGGAAAAGTTTGATTTTTTAATGTCAGAATTTCTGGAAATGAAAAAAAGAACAACATAACAGAACAGGAAAGAGACATGGGAAAATCCTTATTACTACCAATGTTAAATGAAGGAGAAAGCACGCAAACCATCATAGTGATGAATGCACAGGATCTAGTTATGAGTAACTCAAAAAGAAAAATAGAGTATTTAGAAGAACTAACCCAAATTGAAAAGAAAATAGATATAATGAATATAAGTGAAACCTGGTATTCCCAAGAGACTGGGGATGATGATCAAATAAAAGGGTTCCAAACTTATAGATCAGATAGAAATAATAGGAATCAAGGGGGAACCGCAATATATGGGAAAGACAAAAAACAAGGAAAAATATATGAGAAATATAGTAACTCAGAATGTGAACTAATAGTGGTAGAATTTGAATGTGAAAAATTAATGTAGTAATATATAGACCTCCTAATACTAAAGAGTTTGACTTACTAATAGAAAAATTGGATGATATATGTAGAAATCACAAGGACTGGACTATTCTCCTATCTGGAGACTTCAACTTTTCTTTTGTAGACTGGAAAGAACGAATAGGAGATTGTGGTTGTACTTATACATATAAAAAAGAGAGTAATAGTAGTGCAGAAGATAAGAGGCAATTCGAAAAGCTATTAGATATGCTACTAGAATACAACATTCAACAAATAAATCACCTGCCAACAAGAAAGGAAAATACTTTAGACCTAGTATTTGTGAACGAGATGAATTATGTTAAAGAAATAATAGTTTATAATGCGAGTATTTCAGACCATAATGTCATAGAATTAACAGTCCATTCCAAAGCAAGTGAAAACAGAGATAAGCAAGAAATGAAAAAGTGGGAAGGATATGGAAAATACAACTTCTACAGTAAAAATATAAAATGGTCAGAAACAAATGAAGAATTAAACAAAGATTGGGATAACATTTTCGTAAGTGATGACACAAGGGTAAATACGGATATATTATATAAAATATTAGAGAAAATAGTGGATAAATATATACCGAAGAAGAAAATTAAACATCAGTCATGCATACCAAGAGACAGAAGCATCTTGTTCCAGAAAATCAGAAAGTGGAAAAAAGGTCTTGCAAAAGAAAAAAATGCATGGAAAGTTATAGAACTAAAAAGTAAGATAGAAAATGCAGAACAAAAGATTATACAATCAAAAGAAAATGAAAAATGGGACTTGGAAGAAAAACCCTTATAAATATCAAGCAAAAACCCCAAACTATTATACTCATACGCGAAAAAGATGAATAAAAGAAGAATAGAAATTGGCCCTCTAAGAATTGAAGGGAGATTAACAAATGAAAAAAAGGAAATTTGCAACATATTGGCAGAACGATATAAGAGAGAATTCACCCCTAGAATAGATAATGAAGATAATGATATAGAAGTAAGGGACAAAAATAGTGAATATTTAGCTGACATAGATATTAATGAAGCTGATATTGTGCAGGCTATCAATGAAATTAAAAATGGAGCTGCAGCAGGGCCTGATGGAATTCCTGCTATTTTGTTAAAGAAAGTAGTTCATTCTATCGCAAAGCCACTTGCAATATTATTAAGACAAAGTGTAGATACAGGCAAGATTTATGATGAGCACAAATTAGCATATATTACCCCTACTTTCAAAAGTGGATCAAGACTAGAGGCAAGTAATTATAGGCCTGTGAGTCTAACATCACATATTATGAAAGTGTATGAAAGGGTAATGAAGAAAAATATTATGAAACATTTAATTAAAAATAATTTGTTTAATATAGGACAACATGGTTTCGTACCCGGAAAAAGTACACAAACCCAATTGTTAGTCCACCGTGAGAACATATTCAAAAATATGAAAAGCGGAAATGAAACTGATGTGGTTTATCTAGACTTTGCAAAAGCTTTTGACAAAGTAGACCATAATATATTAGCGAAGAAAATTAGAAAACACAAAATCGTGGATAAAGTAGGAAGATGATTAAAAGAATTTTTACACAACAGAAAACAGATAGTTATTGCAAACGATGAGAAATCGGATGAAGCCAAGGTAATATCTGGTGTGCCACAAGGTACGGTGTTAGCTGCAATACTGTTTGTTATTATGATTGAAGACATAGACAGTAATGTTAAGGATTCGGTAGTGAGTAGTTTCGCTGATGACACAAGAATAAGTAGAGAAATTACTTGTGATGAAGATAGGAACGCTCTACAAAGAGACCTTAACAAAGTATATGATTGGGCAGAGGTAAATAGGATGGTATTTAACTCTGATAAATTTGAATCAATAAATTATGGAGACAGAGAAGGAAAGTTATATGAATATAGGGGACCTAATAATGAGACAATCACAAATAATGAAGCAGTTAAAGTGTGATGATGAATAGGAACATGTTATGCAATGATCAAATAGCAATTCTTTTGGCAAAATGTAAAGCAAAAATGGGAATGTTGTTACGGCACTTCAAAAAAAAACAAAAAAAGCTGAACACATGATTTATGCTTTATAAAACATATGTTCGTAATTAGTCCCACTTGGAATATTGCAATATGATATGGTACCAACACTATCAAAAGGATATTGCATAAATAGAGAGTGTACAAAGGTCCTTTACAGCTAGAATAGAAGAAGTTAAGGACCTTGACTACTGGGAAAGACTACAATCCTTAAATTATATAGTCTAGAAAGGAGAAGAGAACGCTACATGATAATTCAGGCATGGAAACAGATAGAAGGAATAGCAGAAAACATCATGGAACTAAAAATATCAGAAAGAGCAAGCAGAGGTAGATTAATAGTGCCCAAAACTATACCAGGAAAAATAAGGAAAGCACACAGGACATTAATCCACTACGCACCAGCATCGATAATGCAGCGTCTATTCAATGCGTTGCCAGCTCATCTGAGGAATATATCAGGAGTGAGCGTAGATGTGTTTAAGAATAAGCTCGACAAATATCTAAACTGCATCCCAGACCATCCAAGATTGGAAGATGCAAAATATACCGGAAGATGTACTAGCAACTCTCTGGTAGACAATAGAGGTGCCTCACACTGAGGGACCTGGGGCAACCTGAACGAACTGTAAGGTCTGTAAGGTAAGGTAAGGCATAGGGCGTCAATCACTGGAGTAGCGATCTCCCTGCCGAGAGTGACTTCGGAAGGCCATATTGAAAGGTCTCGGTCCAGCTCTTAGTACTATATTTCATTACTATTACTTTTTCAAATCTTTATTATTATTATTATTATTATTATATTATTATTATTTATATTATTATTATTTTTTTTTTTTTTTTTTTTTTTTTTTTTTTTTTATCACAGTCCTCTAATTCGACTGGCTGGTATTTAAAGTGTGGGGTTCCGGGTTGCATCCTGCCTCCTTAGGAGTCCATAACTTTTCTTACTATGTGCGCCGTTTCTAGGATCACACTCTTCTGCATGAGTCTTGGAGCTACTTCAGCCTCTAGTTTTTCCAGATTCCCTTTCAGGGATCTTGGGATCGTGCCTAGTGTTCCTATGATTATGGGTACGATTTCCACTGGCATATCCCATATCCTTCTTATTTCTATTTTCAGGTCTTGATACCTATCCATTTTTTCCCTTTCTTTCTCTTCAACTCTGGTGTCCCATGGTATAGCGACATCAATGAGTGATACTTTCTTCTTGATTTGGTCAATCAACGTCACGTCTGGTCTATTTGCACGTATCACCCTATCTGTTCTGATACCATAGTCCCAGAGGATCTTTGCCTGATCGTTTTCTATCACTCCTTCAGGTTGGTGTTCGTACCACTTATTACTACAGGGTCCAGTGGAGGGCTTTTGCTACTGAATCATGCCTCTTTTTGTAATGGTTCTGTGAAAGTGCTGGACATTTGCTTGCTATGTGGTTTATGGTTTCATTTTTCGTATTGCACTTCCTACATATGGGAGAGATGTTATTTCCATCTATCGTTCTTTGGACATATCTAGCTCTTAGGGCCTGATCTTGTGCCGCTGTTATCATTCCTTCAGTTTCCTTCTTAAGCTCTCCCCTCAGTAGCCATTGCCACGTGTCATCGCTGGCTAGTTCTTTAGTCTGTCTCATGTATTGTCCATGCATTGGTTTGTTATGCCATTCCTCTGTCCTGCTTGTCTTTCTCCTGTCTCTGTATATTTCTGGGTCTTCGTCTACTTTTATCAGTCCTTCTTCCCATGCACTCTTGAGCCACTCGTCTTCACTGGTCTTCATATATTGCCCCAGTGCTCTGTTCTCGATGTTGACGCAGTCCTCTATGTTTAGTAGTCCTCTCCCTCCTTCCTTTCGTGTTATGTATTATTGTTATTATTATTATTATTATTATTATTATTATTATTATTATTATTATTATTATTATTATTATTATTATCATTCGACCCAATTTCACAGAGAAAAATTACCTTACGAAAACACACCTAAGCACTCCAACCATTGTAGTCAGACCTAAGAATCTGCTCTTGGATCTAAGCAGTGTCAAGCATAAATGGTCCCTGTGTAAATACAGGACTTTCTTTGCATATGGTAGCGAAGCACTAACTAAACAGTAATGTAGTATAATCACTAAACACCAACACTCACAATGCACTTACTCAGTAAGCACTCACACTTGCATATATTCACTATACACACACACACTCACACACACACACACACACACACTTAACATACACTCACACACACTCTCAATAACACAAAACACTCTGAATACCCAACACTCACTAGGCACTCACTATACACTAAATGCTCACTAAACACTTAAAACACTATATTTGCTAAATACTCATTATACCCCAAACACCCGGTAAACATTCACTAAACACTCACTTAATCCTAAACATTCACTAAACCCTAAGCACTCATTAAATACTAAATGCTTACCAAACCCTAAATACTTAGCAAATACTAAACAGTGAATGAACATCCACTCATTAAAAACTTAATAAGCACTTGCATACTAAACATTTGCTAAACACTAACATTCACTAAACGCTCACTTAAAATTCGCAAAACTTTCACTAAAACCCTAAACACTCACTGAATACTTACACACTAAATATTCACTAAACACTACCACTCACAAGACATTCACTAAACGTTCACTTAACATTCACAAAACATTTACTAAAACCCTAAAGACAAAACATTCACTGAATACTTACACAATAAACATTCAATAACATTCACAAAACATTCACTAACCTAAAGACTCAGTAAACATTCACTGAATACTGACACATTAAATTGTCACTAAACCCTAAACATTCATCAAACACTTACTCATAAAAATTCACTAAACGCTTACTCACTAAACCCTAACAATTCGCTAAACACTGACTCATTAAACATTAACGATAGAAAAAATTGACAATCGCACTAATTTTTCATTTCTCTTGTTTTCTTTACATTAATGCTAGGTGATTATTTTTTTTTGTCTACTTTGCTCTTGTATTTATTCATAATCTTCTTGAGAGAATGGAAATGTTCGAAATAACTTGGTGTGTAGAGAGATTGTTTAAAAAAACAGAGATCCTGTGTCCTTCCTCAGCCAGGTGTATTATATCTGACGAATTTTACACCAGCCGAAAAAAAATCCACTGTAGTAACAACAATATCCATTCATAAAACTGATAATACAAAAATGTATCCATGATTTCATTAGCATGAAAGTCAGTTGAAACCAAAAGAAGGTAGTTCAGATTCGATAAAACATACCGAGTAGGCTGTAGCCCAATTATTATGATCTGTACCCTGACTATAGCGTATATATTTAATGGGTGCGTATTACTCTATTTAACAAATGTTATGTACATAGACATTTTACAGCAATAACTCTAATAATGATAAGAACTTATATGCTACTTTATAGTGCCAGTCTTCCAACCACCGCTACATTAATTTTCATCTCGTAAACAAAGCTTAAGCGAGTAGGGGAGACCGGGTCTAGTTGGCACACTTTTTACAATTTTGGTTATTGCAAATGTAAAACAAACATCTTTGCAAAATTCTTACCACCATTGAAAAATATTAACATTCGTCTTTATCATAGAGCAAAATAATTGTTGTTTGCTTTCAACATAAGATAACAATAAGCTTTAGAAAAAAATAACTTTATGTGCCAACTTGCCCCACGGGGTAAGTTGGACACATTATGGGGTAAGTTGGCACATTGATAATTAAAAGAAAATTACTACATTGCATTTAAATCAAGTAGCAAAAATACCCTCTGAATTTCCAAAATACAAAATATATGGCATTAGTATTACTTCAGATCATCATCTAGTTGTAATTGTGGCAGGTGTGAGATAAATCCTCGTTATAGTCTTCATGCTCCCACATGTTACATGCCCTGCACTGGACCTACACTTCTCCTGGCTTACCAAACACAGGCTCTCTTCAGCCGAGCTTTCTTCTGGATCAACAGGAGCAGTTCTTAAACTCTGTATCACGCTGATGACTGATCCGAAGCCCATGTGTCTTTTCGGACATCTCTCAATCTGTTACATAACCAACCGTAAAATCAAAATCTTGAAATAGTCTGTAATTCAAAGTTGAAATTCCATCAATCCTAAACCTATTGACAACATCAGAATAAGTGACAGCTAGAGGTAAAGCCGAGGAAACTTTATCAGGAATGTCAGAGATGGGCATACTTGATCCTGGATTACCAGTCATCCACGAATCACATGCCCTGTTAACACATTTCCTCAGATGTCTATAAACACTAAAATCCAGGGGCTGCAACTTGTGAGAACAATGTGGAGGAAATGATAGGACACTTATCTCATTATCCTTCCAAAAATCCAGAAACAAAACGTAAATTATATAAATAAATAGGCTTACTATCGTTATCAAATAACGTGTGCCAGCTTGCCCCATTTATTTTGAGCCAACTTGCCCCATCCCTACCATATGGTACAAAAACGCTTACCAGTCCACACCAAGAAGCCTTGAATTAATAATTTTAATGGTATAGAATCTTTAAACCATAAGGAAAACTATGCTATAATTGAAAAATAATCTTTATGAATGTATAGATATTATAGCAAATAACAGAAAGATTAAAATGTTTACTCTCTACTATCAAAATAAAAAATTCGAGCTCCTACCTTCTATCTCTATAGAATTTTGCTGGTAATTGAGGAACCACGTGGCAATTACACAGTATATGTATTAGAGTCATCTATTGGTAAACTTTAAAGTAATTTTGAATATGCCAACTTACCCCTGTAGCCAACTAGCCCCGGGCTCCCCTACTAAAATTGAAGTCAGTTGCTTGCTTAACAAAATAATAATATGACTGAATTATTATGGGCCTACAGATGACTGTTATTTATATGAAACAAATAAATAATTTTTGTGTTAGATCAGCCATCGTCAACCGGGGTTCCGTGAACGATCGCCAGGTGTTCCGTAAGAATCCATGTTTTATTTAATCATTTGTTATTTATAAGTATATATTTTTCGTTAAACATGGCGGGAGAAATCGTAGTCCTATAATTTATTTTATCGTAACATATCGTGCGAGATTTTTTCCCTCTGTTTTACTAAAGGTAATTAATACAAATGCTTACACACACACACACACACACACACACATAAATATATATATATATATATATATATATCTATATATATATATATATATATATATATATATATATATATATATATTTTAAATATAGTATATATACATACATATATATAATATATATATATATATTATTACATATACATATATATATATATATATATATATATATATATATATAATATATATATATATATAATATGAATCCAGGTAAATTGCTTGAAATCAATTGCTCGAAAACAAAATGCTCGAAAGCAATTGCTCGAAAAATTATTACTGGAACTATCAATTGCTCGAAAGACAGGTTGATCGAAACTAATTGAAAAATTCATAAATTTACTTGTCTTTACAATTAAAAAGAAAGCAAAGGAAAAAAAAAAGTTATAATACATAAATTCATTTGGCTTTACAATAAAAAACGAGGATGCGAAACTTTATTCGATAC
This sequence comes from Macrobrachium nipponense, assembly GCF_015104395.2. NCBI lineage: Eukaryota > Metazoa > Arthropoda > Malacostraca > Decapoda > Palaemonidae > Macrobrachium > Macrobrachium nipponense. The sequence continues at coordinate 67,211,155 of NC_087206.1, read as the reverse complement.
TTCAAAGTAATCTACCACTCCTTGAAGTTCAGCTGGAAAAGTGTCGTTTTCTGTTAAAAATTCAAATGTTGCCATAACACAACACTGTGTATCGGTATAAACGCCAACGCAGATAATAGACGTGCTTTAAGAGCAAATTCAGCATTAGTGTCGTACATAGTCTTTAGTTCACTTCCTTCTATTTTTCTATAAAGGCTCTGGCAAAAATGAAAAAAGCATCCACGAATTTTAGATCTTGGAAATTCTTGCTCAATTGCCTTAACCATCGCCAGTTCAAAATCGATCATTATAGTCAAAGGCTGGAATGTAGGAATTTTTTCTTTTAAAGCCACAAGGAACTTCTTATAGGTTTCTTCAGTTTTGTTAGGTAACAATGCGTATGCAAGAGGTATAATTATACCCGATTTCACACCATGTATTGTATAGAGTTGACCAAATATCGAGGGAACAGTTTTAAAGGTTCCGTCAGCATACCAGTGCTCCGATTGAACTAAGATGTCGAGATTCTTTTTTG
>NC_087206.1:67170641-67205641 GCF_015104395.2 Macrobrachium nipponense | reverse complement strand
CTCTCTATATTCTGGTGTTTTTATGTGCTCCTTTCATTAGACACACACACACACACACACACACACACACACACACACACACACACATATATATATATATATATATATATATATATATATATATATATATATATATATGATTATCATATATACTTGTATATTATACACACGTTTGTCTGGGAATGTATGAGGTGTGGTATGTGAGAAAGAATGTATGAGGTGGGTATGTGAGGGATGAGATACTATGACCTTTCATTGGCACCTGCTTCTGTGTTCCTTAGGTTTCATAGATGAATACAGACCAGTTCCCTCTTTCCCCCTGTTTCCTATTTTCTACCTTTCTCCTCCAAGAGTGTCTCACCCTTCATTTCACTCTATTCTGTCCACTGAGGGACCTGGGGCAACCTGAACGAGCTGTAAGGTCTGTAAGGAAGGACCCCCTGTTTTCTTTACATTTTTTCGCAGCACGATAGTTCCAAATTCATTTATTCATTTGTCAGTATATATGTCGTTATACTAAATGTGCGTGCGTGTGTGTGTGTGTGTGTGTGTGTGTATGTGTGAGTGTGTGTAGGGTGTGTACCCGATCTCATACGAATGATTGAGTCTACAAATATGGGAATACGATCTTCATAAAATTTTGAAGAAAAAAAAATTAGGCAGTTACAGCATCAAAGTAAATGATATCAGATAATAATTCATAACGAAAGGAAAAACTTTAACGAGGCCCAATCTGGCACTGGAGGGAAACCTGCAAAATATTAGGCCTCTGGATCATACCCATCCAACAGCGGAAGTAAAAGGGCGCAGAGCCTAATGGCCACTGACCTATAATTTCAATCTAACAAAGAATACAGGGAACCGATTTGAGATTACTTCTGTGAAAATAAATTTAAGACGAACGATTATTGATCATTATAATTCAGAAAACATTTTAATTTTGTATGATCTTCAAACGCCACGAATTCGAATTCACGAAATCTAAGGAAAATTAAGAGTTTGGTGGACGTAACTTTTTAAAAGTTGAGGGAGAGGAATAATTTTCCTTGGTTATTTTCATTGTTCCCTGGCGTTTCAAACTGTTAAAATCGCGATTTTTGGGCACTGGAGTCTAAACTTGAATAAGGTTGGCTTTTTAGCAATTAAAAAAAAGTAGCCATGAACATCGCCATCCAGCAAGAATACACGTAACCCCAGTTGTTCTAACAAAGAATAATTTCTATGGCGCCAGGAATAACTCCGTAATAGGAATAAAAGTGAAGTATATCGTAGTTTAACCAGACCACTGAGCTGATAAACAGCTCTCCTAGGCCTGGCCCGAAGGATTCGATATTTTTACGCGGCTAGGAACCACTGGTTACCTAGCAACGGGACCTACAGCTTAAAGTGGGATCTGAACCACATTATATCAAGAAATCAATTTCTAATCACCGTAATAGGACAAACAGATCATTAACGAAGCTTTTCGAATTCAGACTCAAGCAGCGAACTCACGCGTCGAGAGGTTGGAATTCAGAGGTAATCAGATGACGAAATAAATCCGGGAGGATTTCCATCTCAAACGCGAGAGATGCTCCTGATCCTTAAAGGGGGGCAACATTCTCACCAGATCGGGAGGGACCAACTTGAATGCAATCTGAAGGCTCTGCCTCGCGTTATTCTTCATCTCACGTGCCTTAGAAAACATACAATGAGAGAAAACCGTCCATGACAACACTCAAGTTTTCATCTTGTATATAAATATGCTTAGCGTCTCACTCAACGAAAGGTTTCAAAATGTATGACTAATCAAACATTCCTTGGCGATATGGTCGCCAACCATAACTTTTATGGTCGCTCTTTAGGATAAGTACTACTACAGCCGCAACTATTGCAAACGAATTTTTAATATGGCTCTCTTTACAGCTTATCGTTCAAAAGAGATTTCCTTTTTTTAATTTTTATTTATTTTTTTTTTTTGCAAAAAAAATAAAAAAAAAAAAAAAAAAAAAAAAAAAAAAAAAAAAAAAAACCCTGCTCTCACGACCGGAGCTCGAATAACTCAGACCACCGAACCGCGTCTCCTAAAGCATAGCATTCGTTTGGCCTAACAATGAACAGACCGGTAAAGCCGATAATAACTTTAATACCGCTTCCTTTGGAGGCCTTAAGAAATGGCACTTCAACCCGCAGATAACTGCCACTGCCAAGGATTTTTAAGAGCTGTGGTGGCATCTCTTATTGCAGATCCTATTTCCATTTATGAGCCGTATCGTTTTGACAAGTTCCTATCTGCAAGACGGATCGGAAAGCGATTCGTCATTTGCTCTCTTTATCGTCTTGCAGCGAGACACTTGACCTCCTCGAGAGGCCTTGGGGCAGTTTTCTCGATATTTTGATGTCCAACTAACAAGCCAAAGGCTTTTATATTCTCTTTTTCATCTTTACTGAGAGATAAAATGATGGTTTTCTCACTGTCTGCTGAGGGAATAGAGTTGTTGCATATTCATTTTGAATTCTAGCGTTTCTTAACAAAAAAACTATTTTTATAAAACAATTTAATATTTTCTTTGAAAATACGACAAAAACAAGAGTGGCTAAAAAATAATTTTTAACAAACACTGAATTTATAAACCACTGAAATATTTTCTTTGAAAATACGACAAAATCAAATAACGACAAAAGTTCCTTTCTATAGCTAAGCAATGACTGAAATTATTGTTTGACAAACAATATGTGCGAAAAAAGATGAAATTCGTGTAATTTTCGAATACCTTTGAATCCATTCTGTATTCGAGCTGCAGTTATATATTTCTCAAGCATTAAAGTAATTCTATAAAAAAAAAAAATATTTTCTGTATACAAGGCGTGATCCGACCTCCAGCTTACTCGGGGCGCTAACTAAAATGTACGGTCAAATAGAGCGTTGTTTCACTACGAAAATTGAAATAAGTACGCTATATTTTATTAGAAATAACTATTCATGCACATTATTTATTTTGTACATTTTCATTCTAATTATAAATCATCAATCTCTTATCCTAAAATTCCTGTACTTTAACTCAACGCCAAACACCTTTTTCAGACCTTTTTTAGGCTTTTCCATTGACCTTTCCCACCCCCTTCTAACATGAACAATAATAGCAACAACAACAGCAACAACATCAACGACAACAACAATAACGAAGTAGTTTGTAGGCTTCCTCCACGAGTAAGCGAAAATTATTTCTGTATATGAATGAAGTCGTGACTTGTCTAATTCTACCATGGCCGTATTCTTATGCCCCTTAACTTCTATTCCCACTGACATTTGATAAAAATCGCAGGTGATATTTTAACAGATATTTCAAACTGGCGGTTAACTATCATCGACATTCTTATATCCTGAAGGACAGATAATGAATGTTACGAAAAATCAAAACTTATCCTTCCTTACTTTAGTATTATCGGGAAGTTACTTTGTGATCTCATATTCTGAAGGAAAAAAATAAAATCATAACATGAATTCAGCGCTTAGCCAGATGGACTTCAAGGAAAGAAGTGCCTAATTTAGGAAATGTAGTAATTTGAATAAATAAATAGCATTTTAATAAAAGAAAATAAACCGTTCTAGTGCTGACCAGATCAAATCTGCAATACTATACGTTTTTGAAATGAAGTACCAGTTATGGATTAGATCATTGAATTTCGTTCGAAATTAGCTGATGAGAGATTATGTTACTGTCTATGATTACCTTATTCAAAGAAGGCAATCATAGAAATGCCATGGTTCACTTCCAGAGCTGCATGAAGTATGAATGAGCATCAGAGAGAGCCAGCCAGTGTTTCCAGTAATCAAATCTATTTCCAGACTTATGGCGGCATTCAGTACATCGAACCAAAACTGGTGAAATTAACAGACCAGTCATCCATTATGACTGACCGATTCGGCTTTCGCTTGTATCAAATAATGGTGAGCGGATCCTTCACTGTATCCATCATTGTACTTTTCTGACAAAGTCTGACATACACCTCTAAACCATTATCTTCTTCTCATACATATTCATAGTTGTCTTTCTTCAGAAGCGATGTATTTCCAGCAATCAAGGCCTATTCAGACACATTTGCATCATCAGGCTTTCCCTCTCCCTCTCTCTCCTTTCTCATAGCTTCAGGGACTTACAACTACTTCATCTCTTCCCATACCGAGTCTGTAGCACAACAAATCGTCAAGTGGTTGTAAGCAATGCCGAACCAGTTAGTCATAAGTAAATAAACATTACATATGTATACAAACACACACACACACACACACACACACACACACACACATATATATATATATATATATATATATATAATATATATATATATATATATATATATATATATATATGTGTGTGTGTGTGTGTGTGTGTGTGTGTGTTTGTATACATATATGTTTATTTATTTATGACTAACTGGTTCGGCATTGCCTTTAGTCACTTGACGATTTGTTGTGCTACAGACTCGGTTTGGGAAGAGATGAACTAAGCCCCTGAAGCTATGAGAAAGAGAGAGAGGGAGAGGGAGAGCCTGATGATGCAAATGTGTCTGAATAGGCCTTGATTGCTGGAAATACATCGCTTCTGAAGAAAGACAACTATGAATATGTATGAGAAGAAGATATATATATATATATATATATATATATATAATATATATATTATATATATATATATATATGTGTGTGTGTGTGTGTGTGTGTGTGTGTGTGTGTGTGTGTGTGTGTGTGTGTGTGTGTGTGTATTGAATTGTAAAACAAGTCTAAATGAATAATATTGTCTCAGATGAACACAGTACATTAATGTCTTGACAACAAGATTACAAATCGTTTACACCACTTCGGGAATGAAACATTTATGTAGCTATAGGTAAAAAGAACGATCAGCATATCTAACCAGAAACCTTATCATAGAATACTGGTATGGAGCTGTGTACCACCGGAATGGAGCTGTGTACCACCGAATGGAGCTGTGTACCACCGGAATGAGCTATGTACCACTGGAATGGAGCTTCGTACCGCTGGATTGGAGCTCCGTGCCGCCGGAATGGAGCTCAGTACCACTGGAATGGAGCTGCATACCACTGGAATGCAGCTCTGTACCACTGGAATGGAGGTCCGTACCACTGGAATGGAGCTGCGTACCACTGGAATGGAGCTCCCTCCACTGGAACGGAGCTGCATACCACTGGAATGGAGCTCCTTACCACTGGAATGGAGCTGGGTACCACTGGAATGGAGCTCCGTCCACTGGAACGGAGCTGCATACCACTGGAATGGAGCTGCATACCACTGGAACGGAGCTGCATACCACTGTAATGGAGCTCCGTACCACTGGAATGGAGCTGCGTACCATCGCCCATCGCCATCATATCCCCCCATCATCGAGAACCTCCAGTATACTGTTAAAACCGCAATCATTCGATTCCATTTCTCATAAAAACATCCATTCGATTTCGATGATATTCGTCGAACCTATTCAGGACTCCAGATCACCCATCTTCTGGAGAGGGATGATTTTCCTTCGTTTTATGTTTTGTTGAGTCGTGGACTTTCAGTTGTGACTGTTCGGCGCTCAGAAATATTTCTGTTCTATCTCTAGAATATTAATTGTTGAAAGCGGTTTCTTATGTTATGGTCGTTGCTTTATCATTAAGATGAGATGATTCCCGTATGGGGATAGTGCCGTCTGTAGACCTCATGCGTTATACCGTAGGCATTACTTAAGTTCCTTTGCAGCTTGCCTTCAGTCCCTAGCTGCAACCCCCTTTCAGTCATTTTACTGTACCTCCTTTCATTTTCTCTTTCTTCATCTCACCTTCCACCCTCTCCTAATACTTTAATTCATAGAGCAACTGCTTTGAGGTTTCCCTCCCGTTACGCCTTTCAAACGTTTTACCGCCAATTTCCGTTTCAGCGCTGAATGACGTCATAGGTCCCAGTGCTTGGCCTTTGGCCTAAGTTCTATATTCAATTCAATACAAGAAGAGATGATGATGTCGGTAGGCAATGATGATGTTTTATATATATATATATATATATATATATATATATATATATATATATATATATATATATATATATATATATATATATATATATATATATATAATTTTTTTCTCCTACATTTTCCTTCTATTTCTAACCCACGTCGTCAGTATGATGAGAGATACTTCGCCATCAAATAAAGAAGACAGCAAATGGAAACTATAATTCTAATCATTGCTGAAACTGTTGGAAAAAATCTGAGATTTATTTTGCGGGATGGGATGGAAACTACCACGTGGAGCTGAGTCAGACATTGCATTATATCAGTCCTTTTTTTCCTGCCTAACATGTCTGGCACAAGATTATTATAATTTTATTTTTATTTAAAAAACATTTTTTTTATTTTCACTCGGCAGTCTATCTCCCACCATTTTGTTTTTATTTCCACATTTATTTTCTATGTCGTTGCGCAAAACAATTGAATGCCTGAGAAATTCAAGGTTTTACATGACTATGTAACATCCACTTCAGTTCATAATTTCTTCCTTTTCTATATCTGCATTTTCAATTTGTGACTTATTTTACAGCAATGATCTCTTTTAAAACTGAATGGTTTCCCACCACCGAGTTGAACTAAATTTCTTCGCTAATTACTTAAAAATCAAAATTACTGACGGATTAAAAGTAGGTAAATGAATCAATAAAGAGCAACATCAATTGCAAGTGACGCTTAGTCTGCTACGGGCTGCTCTATGAGCAAGAGCCCGTGCTGGAGTAAGGCCAGCTTATAATCTCAAACAACAGATTAGACTGGACTGCACCCGATCGGTTTTTGAAAGAGGATTTTATAATACTAAAAAATGGTTAAAAGTCTACGACGTATCACCCACAGGTCACTATAGTAGATTCACATCAACCGTGCATCTGATGTCTAGGCTAGTCCCTTACGACGCTCCTGACTGGGGGTTGATAAGCCAATAACAGGGCTGGAAACTCTCAGTCTCTCTCGATAGTTCGCATAGGTAGGATGTATCCTGAGGGATAATTTTGAAACACGTATCCCTCAGGAGAGGTGGAACATACATCCTGCCTATGTGAACTCTCGACTGTGACTCTCCATCCCAGTGACTGGCTTATCAACAGCCAATCAGGAGCGTCGTAAGGACTGGCCTAGACATCACATGCACGGTTGATGTGAATCTACTGTACCAACTGCGTGAATAATGCTACTATCAATTGACGCACCGGTACCGATGACATATTTCGAGGACCACATTCAACCCTTGTTCTGATATCAAAATCAATCACGTTCCACTTAATGATAATTCGTAAATGCGCGATTGAGGTTTGATGTGTAAATACCGCGCGCAGATTCGTCAATGCAAGAAAATGTGAATATCTTGGAATGTCTGATTTTTCATATCAGTGTCGTAGCGATATCGTTACCTGAGGTCCTTTAAGGCAGCATCGACGGAAATTAATAAATTGCGCGTACTTTTATTATAATGTTTTAAGGCTGTTTATGAATTTGCCTTAACTCTGGCTCATGTCATTAAGTAAAAGGTTGGAAATGAATAATATTTATGACTACTGATGATTTTTTTTTTGTGAGAATTCCATTGTTTTCAATTCTGTTACTTGGAAAAGTAAAAAATTTTATCTTGTTTCATTGACACACATAAATAAATAAATAAATAAACAAATAAATACATAGATAAATAAATAAATAAATAAATAAAATCACAGAACATATCCACTGGAAGGACTCTCCCAGAAATCAATTCGGAAAGGGAAGATGGACTTAGCAGAAAATTAATGAGGGTCGTCTATCTTGAAAGACTTGACTCTGGGATATCTTGGGAGGTATGCTTATATGAAAAGGGTTGAATCATTTTTTAGTTTTCTTGGAAACTAGAATAAGTAAACCTTTCTTCGGCGCAATCGCTTTTTCTGTACAGCGTTTAATCAAGGCCAGCGGAAAGAGATCTATCTTTTGGTGGGCTCGGTAAAATGCTGTATGAGCAGCAGCCCAGGAAACTTTAACCAAAGTCCGGTGGTGGCGCCTCGGTAAAATGCTGTATGAACCGTAGCCCATGAAACTTTAACCACAAACCGGTGGTGCCCTGGCTTATATCGTTGTCAGGCGCACGATTATAGCTAATTCTAACCTTAAATAAAATAAAGCTACTGAGGCTAGAGGGCTGCAATTGGGTATGTTTGATTGTTGGAGGGTGGATAATCAACATAACAATTTGCAGCCCTCTATAAGTATATTTTAAGATCTGAATGACAACTGAGGCTAGAGGGCTCCAATTTGGTATGTTTGGTCAATGGAGGGTGGATGATCAGCCTACCAATTTGCAGCCCTCTAGCCTAAGTAGTTCTTAAGATCTGAGGGCGGACAGAAGAAATGCGGACGGAGAGACAGAGCCATCTCAATAGTTGTCCTTCACAGAAAACTAAAATTGAGATTGTTCGACCATATCTCTCTCTCTCTCTCTCTCTCTCTCTCATTTTACTACTTACGCTGTAGAAGGAAAAACATTCTTCATTATTCTCTTTTAAATGCCTAGGCATCAAGATCTCTCTCTCTCTCTCTCTCTCTCTCTCTCTCTCTCTCTCTCTCTCTTTATACTCGTTACGTTGTAAGAGAAGGAAAAACACCCTGCATTAATCTCTATAATGCTCTCAGACATCAAAGAAACAAACGAAAGGGGAGCATGGCAACAGATTTAAACCACCAAAGGCTCTCTCTCTCTCTCTCTCTCTCTCTCTCTCTCTCTCCTCCATTCCAGAAGAGCAATAAATTTCACTTCCTCTTCCTCATTCATCGACTGTATTCGCGAAATGAAACGGGAGGCTTTTAAGCTGATAGTCAACAACGACGGTTACTCTTCCCCTAAAGTTGTTTGATGGTGACCGAAAGCATTAAAAAAAAAAATGGGATGAGATGAAGACAATTATCTTGAGAGCAAATTTACAGCCTTTGTTACCGTCAATTCCTCCTGGGTTTTTCTACAAACTTTTTATTTTTGCCGGAACTTTTTCACAGACTTGGCCTAATGGGGTTCGTTTCGTGTTTTGCAAGTTCCTCGTTGGACGAGTGGATTTCGTGCTCGGCTACCAATCCGGTGATCCGAAGTTCGCCCAACGCGGAACCAGAGGAATTTATTTCTGGTGATAGAAATTCAATTCTCGATGTAATGTGGTTCAGATCCCACAATAAGCTGTAGGTCCCGTTGCTAGATAACCAATTGGTTCCTAGCCACGTAAAAATATCTAATACTTCGGGCCAGCCAAGGAGAGCTGTTAATCTGCTCAGTGGTCTGGTAAAACTAAGATACACTTAACTTTTTTTTGGTATTTTGGCAGCAAGGAATCTTTCCAGGACAGGCAGCGTTCCAGATTTTTATTGCCATGCGCTGCATCATTCCCAGTTTCCAAATAAAATTCAGCAGGTCCTTGGCTAGGTCAGTTTCAATCCGGTGATGATGCTCTGTATTGAGTTGGGTTGAATATAAAATTTAGGCCAAAGTCCTAGCACTGGGACCTATGGGGTCGTCCAGCGCTGAAATGAAAATTGACACTATTAAAACGTTTGAAAGGTGTAACAGGAGGAAAACCACCAAGCAGTTGCACTATGAATCAAGTGTTAGGAGAGGGTCAAGGAAAGTAAGATGGAAGACAGAGAATATGAAAGGAGGTACAGTAAAAGGAACGGAAGTGGTTGCAGCTAGGGGCCGAAGGCACGACGTTCTGTATTGTGGATCATTATAGCAGATGCACAAAATTTGTAGCTTAGTATACGGGGGCGGTCATATTAATTTTTTTTTCTTTTTTATTTATTTATTTATTTATTATTATTATTTATTTATTTATTTTTTTGTAGTAGTCCACGAAAGCTGGTGCTTGGGTGCACTTCATCTTGGGTCGTTTATATTTCATGCTGTAATGAAGATACACTTCCAGTCCTCATTTTTTTTTCACTACAAAACATCTTCAATAGTTATTTTTTAGCACGTTTTTATGAAACATCTGTTAGGGACCGACGTTATTTGACTTATACATGCTGTGACTAGCCTGTGTTAATAGATAAGCATTTCAGATTTTTTTTAAGTTATCATAAAAGTATAAGATATTTTCAAAGTAGAATAACGAGTTACTTTATTTCATTGTTTTACTTGGAATCAGTAATGAAATTTATCGCAAAACCCACACATACACACACATACATTCACATACATACGTATAAATTTCTTTACTGATTCCAAGTAAAGCAATGAAATAAATTAACTTGTTATTATACTTCGAAAATATCTTATACTTTTATGATAACTATTACAACACTTCCATTTCTCAACACAGGTTCTGAATGTCCATCACAAACGCTGTCACCCGTACCCAACGAGCACAATGCATTCTTTTCTGCAGAACAGCATTTTCTGTAATAGCCTGGCACGTCCGTCACTAACTTGACCCAAATCCCATCGCGTGCTGACGCTGCTCTTCGCTGCTCATTTCCCTTCAGCACTTTTTCTCAGACGCCATTTTTCCCTTAAAAATAAAAAGCCCTCGTCCATGAAAAGCTGCTGGCTTTTTTTGACTCCGGCGAGGCTTCGTTACGGGAAGCTGTTACTGTTAGCATTGAACAGGAATAAGGCTTTATAAGCACTGGTTCCCAAGGCTTTCAAAGTAGGGATTCGCAAGGCTTTAAAGCTGTAGTTCCCAAGGCTTTAGAGCTGTGGTTCCTAAAACTTTAAAACAGTGGTTCCAAAGGCTTTAAATCAGTAGTTCCCAAGATTTTAAAGCAATGCTTTCCAAGGCTTTAAAACAGTGGTTCTCAAGGCTTTAAAGCCATGGTTCCTAAGGTTTTAAAGCATTGGTTCCCAAGGCTTTTAAAGCAGTGGTTCCCAAAGGGTTTAAAGCAGTGGTTCCCAAGGCTTTTAAAGCAGTGTTTCTCAAGGCTTTAAAGCTGTGGTTCCCAAGGTTTTAAAGCAGTGGTTCCCAATGCTTTTAAAGGCCGTGGTTCCCAAGGCTTTAAAGCCGTGGATTCCCAACCACGGTTTTAAATTTTAAAGCCCCCCAGTGGCGGTTCCCAAGGCTTTTTTTTAAGCAAGTTTTTGGTTCCCAAGGTTTAAAGCAGTGGTTTCCCAAGGCTTTTAAAGCAGTGGTTCCCAAAGGCTTTTGAAGCATTAGGATTTCCCAAAAGGTTTTAAAGCAGTTTTGGTTCCAAAGGCTTTAAAACAGTGGTTCCCAAGGCTTTTAAAGTGGGGGTTCCCAAGGTTTTAAAGCAGTGGTTTCCAAGGCTTTTAAAGCAGTGGTTCCCAAGGCATTTAAAGCCGTGGTTACCAAGGCTTTTAAAGCAGTGGTTCCCAAGGCTTTTAAAGGCAGTTTTGGTTCCCAAAGGTTTTAAAGGGGGCAGGTTGGTTCCCAAGACTTTTAAAGCCGTTTTTGGTTCCCCAAAAGGCTGAGTTAAGGCAGAGTGAGTTCCAAGGCTTTTAAAGCAGGGGTTGGTTCCCAAAGGCTTTAAAAACAGTTTGGTTCCCAAAGGCCTTTTAAAGTTGGGGTTTCCCAAGGTTTTAAAGGCCAAGGTGGTTCCAAGGCTTTTGTAAAGCCGTGGTACAAGGCTTTAATGGTATTGGTCCCAAGGTTTAAACAGTGGTTCCCAAGGCTTTTAAAGCGGTGGATCCCAAGGCTTTAATGCATTAGTTCCCAAGGTTTTAAAACAGTGGTTCCCAAGGCTTTTAAAATGCATTGGTTCCCAAGTTTTTCAAAGCCGTGGTTCCCAAGGCTTTTTAAGCCGTGGTTCCCAAAGTCTTTAAAGCCCCGTGGTTCACAAGTTTTAAAGCTAGTGGTTGGTTTCCAAGGCTAAAGCATGTGGTTCCCAAGGCTTTAAGGCCGTGGTCCCACGGTTTAAAGCTAGTGAGTTCCCAATGCTTTTAAAGCAGTGGTTCCCAAGCTTTTAAAGCGGCGCTCCCAAGGCTTTAAAGTTGTGGTTCAAGGGTTTTAAAGCATTGGTTCCAAAGGCTATTTAATAGCAGTGGTTACCAAGGCTTTTAAAACAGTTGTTCCCAATGGCTTTTAAAGCCGTGGCTCCCTAGGCTTTTAAAGCAGTGGTCAAGGCTTTTAATAAGCAGGGTTCCCAAGGCGTTTAAAGGCCGTGGGTTCCAAGGCTTTAAAGCCGTGGTTCCAAGGCTTTTAAAGCAGTGGTTCCCAAAGGCTTTAAGCAGTGGTTCCCAAGCGTTTTTTAAAGCAGTCGGTCCCAAGGCTTTTTAAAAACAGTTTGTTCCAAGGCTTTAAAGCGTGGCTCCCGAGGCTTTAAAGCAGTGGTTCCAAGGCTTGTTAAGCCGTGGTTCCCAAGGCTTTTAAAAGGCCGTGAGTTCCCAAGGTTTTAAAGCCGTGGTATCCAAGGCTTTTAAAGCAGAGTGGTTCCCAAGGCTTTAAAGCCGTGGTTCCCAAGGCTTCTTAAAGCATAGTGGTTCCCAAGCTTTTAAAGCAGTGGTTTCACAAGGTTTTAAACAGTGGTCCAAGGCTTTTAAAGCCATGTGCCCAAGGTTTTAAAGCCGTGGTCCCAAGGTTTTACAAGCCGGTGGTTTCCAAGGCTTTAAAGCCATGGTTCCAGGTTTTTAAGCCGTGGTTTCCGAAGGCTTTTAAAGCAGTGGTTACCAAAGGTTTTAAAGCCGTGGTTACCAAGGCTTTTAAAGCCGTCGGTTCCCAAGGTTTTAAAGCTGTGGTTCCAAGTGCTTTTAAGCAGTGGGTCACAAGGCTTTAAAGCAGTGGTTTCCAAGGCTTTAAAGCCGTGGTTCCCAAGGTTTTAAAGAAATGGTTCCCAGGCTTTTAAAGAAGTGGTTCCCACGGCTTTTAAAGCAAGTGGTTCCCAAAGGCTTTTAAAGCCAGTGGTTCCCAAGGACTTTTAAAGCCGTGGGTTCCCAAGGCTTTTAAAGCAGTGAGTTTCCCAAAGGCTTTTAAAATTAAGCAGTGGTTCCCAAGGCTTTTTAAAAGCAGTGGTTCCCTCAAGGCTTTTAAAGCCGTGGGGGTTCCCAAGGTTTCTTTTAAAGCAGGTGGTTCCCAAGTTTTTAAGAGTGGTGCCCAAGGCTTTTTAAAGCAGTGGTTCCCAAGCTTAAAAAGAATTGATCTTTCAAGTTTAAAGCCAGTGGTTCCCTCCCAAGGCCTTTTCAAACAGTGGTTCCAAGGCTTGGTCCCAAAAGTGGGGGTTCCCAAGGTTTTCTTTAAAGCAGTGGTTCCCAAGGCTTTTAAACGCAGTGGTTCCCAAAGGCATTTAAAGGCCGTTGGTTACCCAAAGGTCTTTTAAAGCCAGTGGTTCCCAGGCTTTTAAAGGCAGTTTTGGTTCCCAAAGGTTTTAAAGCAAGTGGTTTCCCAAGGACCTTTTAAAGCCGTGGTTCCCAAACGGCCTTTTAAATCAGTGGTTCCCCGCAAATGCTTTAAAGGCCAGTGGTTCCCAAGGATTTTAAACAGTGGTTCCCCAAGGCTTTTAAAAGGGTTGGGCCCAAGGGTTCAAGGTTTTAAAAGCAGTGGTTACCCAAGGCTTTTAAGCAAGGGTCCCAATGTCTTTAAAGCCGTTGTTTCCCCAAGGTTTAAAGCAGTTGGTTTCCCAAAAAGCTTTTAAAGCAGTGGTTCCCAAGGCTTTTAAAGCAAAGTGGTTCCCAAGTCTTTAAAAAGCCGTGTTCACAAGGTTTTAAAGCCAAAGGGTGGTTTCCAAGGCCTTTAAAGCAGTGGTTCCCCAAGGCTTTAGGCCGTTTGGTTCCAAAAGGTTTTAAAGCAGTTGGTTCCCTCCCCAAGGGCTTTTAAAAGCCAAGTGGTTACAAAGGCTTTAAAGGCCCCGTGCTTCCAAGGCTTTAAAGCGTGGTTCCCAAGGTTTTTAAAGCATTGGTTTCCAAAGGCTTTAAAGCAGTGGTTCAAAGGCTTTTAAAACAGTTGTTCCCAAGGCTTTTAAAGCCGCGTGGTCCCACCAAGGCATTTAAAGCAGTGGTTCCCAAGGTTTTAAAGCAGTGGTTGGTTTTCCAAGGTTTTGCGTTTAAGCAAGAATAAAGCCGTGGCCCTTTTTTTTTTAAGGCTTTTTAAGCTAAAAAAAGTTCCAAGCTAAAGTGCTACAAAGCAGTGGTTCCCAAGGCTTTAAAGCCGTGGTTCCCAAGTTTTAAAGCCAGGAGTGGTTCCCAACAAAAAGGTTTTAAAGCCAAAGTGGTTTCCCAAGGAAATTTTAAATTTTAAAGCGTGGTTTCCAGAAAACATTTTAAAGGCCAGGTTTTGCTACCCAAGGCTTTTGTAAAGCAGTGGTTCCCAGGCTTTTAAAGCCAGTTTTGGTTCCCAAGGTTTTAAAGCCAGTGGTTCCCAAGGCTTTTAAAGCGTGGTTCCCAAGGCTTTAAAATGCCGTTGGTTCCCAATGCTTTTCAAAGCAGTGGTTCCCAACAAGGCTTTTAAAGCAGTGGTTACTTAAGGCCCAATAAAAAGCGTGGTTCCAAGGTTTTAGCCAGCCTAAAGTTGGTTCCCAAGGCTTTTAAAGCCGTGGTTCCAATGCCTTTTCAAGCAGTAATTTTGGTTCCCAAGGCTTTTAAGTAAAACGTGGTTCCCAAGGCTTTTAAACGTGGTTCCCAAGGTGGAAAGCCGTGGTTGGCCAAGGCTTTAAAAGCTTCCAGTGGTCAAGGTTTCCACCCCAAGGCTTTTAAGCCAGTGGTTCCCAAGGCTTTTAAAGCGTGGTTTCCCCAACAGGTTTTAAAGCTTTTGGTTCAAGCAGTGGTTCCCAAGGTCTTTTAAAGCCGTGGTTCCCAACGGTTCTTTTTCAAAGCAGTGGTTCCCAAGGCTTTTAAGCCAGTGGTTCCCAAGCTTTTAAAAGAAGGGCCCGTGGTTCCGCAAGGTTTAAAGCATGGTTAAACCAAAGCTTTTAAAGCAGTTTTCCCAGTTCCCAAGGAAATAAGCAGTTGGTTCCCAAGGCTTTCAAATAAAAGCTTTAAGTGTTCCCAAGGTTTTAAAGCCGTGGTTCCCAAGGCTTTAAAGCAAGGAAAACCGTGGTTCCCAAGGCTTTTAAAGCAGTGTTCCAAGGCTTTAAAGCAGTGGTCCCAAGGCTTTTAAAGCAGTGGTTCCCAAGGCTTTTAAAGCACGTCCCTTTTTGCCGTTGGGTCCCAAGGCTTTTAAATGCCAAGTGTTGCCTGGTTCCCAAAGGTTTTAAAGCAAGTGGTTCCAAAGGCTTTTCATAAACCCAAAGCAGTGGTCCCAAGGCTTTTAAAGCGTGTTTCCCAATTGCTATCAAGCTTTTAGTGGTTCCCCAAGGCTTTAAAGCATGTGTTCCCACGGTTAAAGCCAAGCTTTTAAAGTGGTCCCAATTGAGGTTTTAAAGCAGTGGTCCCACAAAAGGTTTGGTTTTAAAGCCGTGGTTTCCCAAGGCTTTCAAACCTGAGCTGGTTAAAGCCAGGCTTTTAAGGCCGTGGTTCCCAAGCTTTTAAGCTCTTGGAAAGCGTGGTTCCCAAGGCTTTTAAAGCCGTGGTTCCCAAGGCTTTTAAAGCCGTGGTTTTCCCAAGGCTTTTAAAGCCGTGGTTCCCAAGGCTTTTAAAGCGTGGTTCCCAAGGTTTTAAAGCAGTGGTTCCAAAGGCTTTTAAAGCAGTTGTTCCCAAGGCTTTCAAAGCAGGTGGTTCCACCCAAGGTTTTAAAGTCCAAGTGAGTTCCCAATGGAAACTTTTAAAGCCTTTTGTGGTTCCCAAGGTTTTAAAGCGTGGTTGGTTCACAAAGGCTTTTAAAGCGTGGTTCCCAAGGCGAAGGCTTTAAACCGCCAGTGCTCTAAGGTTTTAAAGCATGGTTAAGGCTTTTAGGGGTGGTTCCCAAGGCTTTAAAGCAGTGGTTCCCAACAAAACAGTCCCCAAAGCCGCTGGTTCCCAAGGCTTTCAAAGCCAAAGTTTAAAAAAGTTCCAAGGCTCGTGGTTAAGGCTTTAAACAGTGGAATTTAAAATGGCCCAAGGTTTTAAAAGCTGGCAGTGTTCCCAATGGCTTTAAATAATTTTTAAAGCCGTGGTTCCCACAAACGGCCTTTTAAAAGCACGTGGTCCCAAGGCTGTTTTAAGCAGTGAGTTCCAAGTGTTTAAAGCGTGGTTCCCAATTTTGCTGGTTCTAAGCAAGTCCCACTTTTAAAGCCGTTGTTACCAAGGCTTTTAAACGCCCGCCTTTAAACAGCCCCGGTTGCCAATGGCTTTCCCAAGCAAAGTGGTTCCCAAGCTTTTAAAGCGTGGTTCCCTTTTAAAGCATGTATTTGTTCCCAAGGTTTAAAGCAGTGGTTCCCAAGGCTTTTAAAGCTGTGGTTCCCAAGGTTTTAAACAGCTGTGGTTCCCAAGGCTTTTTAAAGCAGTGGCGTCCCTAGGCTTTTCAAGGCCAGTGGTTACCCTAAGGATTTCTTTAATGGTTCCCAAGGCTTTTAAAGCTGGTTGGTCCCAATGCCTTTAAAGCAGTGGTTCCCAAGCTTTTTTTTAAAGCGTGTTCCCAAGGCTTTAAAGCAGTGTTCCAAGTTTTAAAGCAATGGTTCCCCTTTAAAGCTTTAAAGCCGTGGCTTCCCCAAGTTTTAAAGCCATGGGTTCCCAAGGCTTTTAAAGGTGGATTCCCAGGCTTTTAAAGCAAGTGGTTCCCAAGGCTTTTAAAGCAGTGGTTCCCAAGGCTTTTAAAGCCATGGTTCCCAAGGTTTTTAAAAAGCCTTAAGTTCTTCCCTTAAGGCTTTTAAAGCAGTTGGTTCCCAAGGCTTTTAAAGTGGGTCCCAAGGCTTTTAAAGCAGTGGTTCCCTTTAGGCTTTTAAAGCAGTGGTTCCCTATTTCTTTTAAAGCAGTGGTTTCCCTAGGCTTTAAAGCCGTGGTTCCCAAGGCTTTTAAAGCCCGTGGTTTCCAAGGCTTTTAAAGCAGTTTTGGGTTCCCAAGGCTTTTAGCCGTGGTTCCTAAGGTTTTAAAGCCGTGGTTCAAGGCTTTTAAAGCAGTGGTTCACAAGGCTAAAGCAGTTTTGGTTTCCCAAAGCTAAAGTAGGTTGGTTCCCAAGGCTTTTAAAGCCGGTGGTTCCCAGGTTTTAAAGCTGTGGTTCCCACCAAGGCTTTTAAAGCATGGTTTTTCCCAAGGGTGTAAGCTCCCGTGGTTCCCAAGGCTTTTAAAGCAGTGGTTCCGAGGTTTTTTCAAGGCGTTGGTTCCCAAGGCTTTTTTTTCAAAGCAGTGGTTCCTAAGGTTAAAGCAGTGGTTCCCAAGGCTTTTAAAGCCAGTGGTTTCCCCTAGGCTTTTAAAGTAGTGGTTCCCAAGGCCTTTAAAGCCGTTATCCCAAGGGTTTTAAGCAGTGGTTCTCCAGCTTTTAAAGAAGAATGGTTCCCAAGGCTTTTCAAAGCAGTGGTTCCAAGGCTCCTAAAGCAGTGGTTTCCCCAAGGCTTTTTAAAGCAGTGGTTCCCAAGGCTAAAGGCAGTGGAAAGTTTCCCAGGCTTTTTAAAGCAGTGTTTCCAAGGCTATTAAAGCCAGTGGTTCCAAGGCTTTTAAAGCAGTGGGTTCCCTCAGGCTTTTTTAAAAAGAGTGGTTTCTAGCTAAAGTTAGTGGTTTCCCAAGGCTTTTAAAGCAGTGGTTCCCAAGGTTTTCAAGCAGTGGTTTCCCTAGGCTTTTAAAGCCGTGGTTCCCAAGGCTTTTAAAGCAGTGATTCCCAAGGCTTTTAAAGCCATGGTTCCCAAGGCTTTTTAAAGCAGTGAATCCCAAGGGTTTTTAATCAGTGGTTCCTAAGGTTTTAAAAGCAGTGGTTCCCAAGGCTTTTCTTTAAAGCATGGTTTCTAGCTTTTAAAGGCAGGGTTCCAAGGCTTTTAAAGCGTGGTTCCCAAGGCTTTTAAAGCAGTGTGTAGGCTTTTAAAGCATGGTTTCCCTAGGCTTTAAAGCCGTGGTTACCCAAGGCTTTAAAGCCGTGGTTCCCAAGGCTTTGTTTAAAGCAGTGGTTCAAGGCTTTAAAGCCGTGGTTCCTAAGGTTTTAAAGCCGTGGTTCCCAAGGCTAAAGCTGTGGTTCACAAGGCTTTAAAGCAGTGGTTCCCTAGGCTTTTAAAGTAGTGGTTCAGGCTTTAAAGCCGAGGTTCAAGGTTTTAAAAGCAGTGGTTCACAAGGCTTTTAAAGCAAAGTGGTCCCAAGCTAAAGCTGTGGTTTCCCAAGGTTTTAAGCAGTTGGTTCCCTAGGCGTTTTAAAGCATGGTTCGAAGGTTTTCAGCCGTGGTCCAGGCTTTTCAAAGCAGTGATTCCCACCGGTTTTTTAAAAAGCAGTGGTTCCCAAGGCTAGCAGTGGTTTCCCAAGGCTTTAAAGCCGGGGTGGCCTAGGCTTTTAAAGGTTTTAAAGTGGTTTCCAAGCGCCTTAAAGGCCGTTGGCTCCAAGGTTTTAAAGCAGTGGTTCTCAAGGCTTTTAAATTTTTTTTTTTTTAACGCCCAGTGGTTCCCAATGGGCTTTTAAAAGCAGTGGTTCCCTAGGCTTTTAAAGTAGTGGTTCCCAAGGCTTTTTAAAGCAGTGGTTCCCAAGGTTTTCAAGCAGTGGTTCCTAGGTTCTTTTTAAATGCCGTGGGTTCCCAAGGCTTTTAAAGCAGTGATTCCCAAGGCTTTTAAAGCCGTGGTTCCCAAGGCTTTTAAAGCAGTGAATCCCAAGGGTTTTAATCAGTGGTTCCCAAGGTTTTAAAGCAGTGGTTCTTAAGGCTTTTAAAGCAGTGGTTCCCTAGGCTTTTAAAGCAGTGGTTCCCAAGGCTTTTAAAGCCGTGGTTCCCAAGGCTTTTAAAGCAGTGGTTCCCTAGGCTTTTAAAGCAGTGGTTCCCTAGGCTTTAAAGCCGTGGTTCCCAAGGCTTTTAAAGCCGTGGTTCCCAAGGCTTTTAAAGCAGTGGTTCCCAAGGCTTTAAAGCCGTGGTTCCTAAGGTTTTAAAGCCGTGGTTCCCAAGGCTTTTAAAGCTGTGGTTCACAAGGCTTTTAAAGCAGTGGTTCCCTAGGCTTTTAAAGTAGTGGTTCCCAAGGCTTTAAAGCCGTGGTTCCCAAGGTTTTAAAGCAGTGGTTCACAAGGCTTTTAAAGCAGTGGTTCCCAAGGCTTTTAAGCTGTGGTTCCCAAGGCTTTTAAAGCAGTGGTTCCCTAGGCTTTTAAAGCAGTGGTTCACAAGGTTTTCAAGCCGTGGTTCCCAAGGCTTTCAAAGCAGTGATTCCCAAGGTTTTAAAGCAGTGGTTCCCAAGGCTTTTAAAGCAGTGGTTCCCAAGGCTTTTAAAGCAGTGGTTTCCTAGGCTTTTAAAGTAGTGGTTCCCAAGGCTTTAAAGCCGTGGCTCCCAAGGTTTTAAAGCAGTGGTTCTCAAGGCTTTTAAAGCAGTGGTTCCCAAGGCTTTTAAAGCAGTGGTTCCCAAGGCTTTTAAAGCAGTGGTTCCCAAGGCTTTTAAAGCAGTGGTTCCCAAGGCTTTTAAAGCAGTGGTTCCCAAGGCTTTTAAAGCAGTGATTTCCAAGGCTATTAAAGCAGTGGTTTCCAAGGCTTTTAAAGCAGTGGTTCTCAAGGCTTTTAAAGCAGTGGTTCCCTAGGCTTTTAAAGTAGTGCTTCCCAAGGCTTTTAAAGCAGTGGTTCCCAAGGTTTTTTCTTCAAGGCCAGTGGTTCCCTAGGCTTTTAAAGCAGGGGTTGGGTTCCCAAGGCTTTTAAAGCAGTGGATTCCCAATGGCTTTTAAAGCCGTGGTTCCCTCAAAGGCTTTTTAAAGCAGTGGTGAATCCCAAGGCTTTTAATCCAGTGGGTTCCCAAGGTTTAAAGTTAAACAGCATTGGTTTCCCAAGGCCCTTTTAAAGGCAGTACGGGTTCCCAAACGCTGTTTAAAGCATTGTGGTTCCCAAGGCTTTTAAATAAAAGCCGTGGTTCCCGAAGGTTTTAAAGCCGTGGTTCCCAAGGCTTTTTAAAGCAGTGGTTTCCCTAACAGGCTTTTGAAAGCAGTGTTCCCAAGGGCTTTTAAAGCAGTGGTTTCCCAAGGCCTTTAAAGCCGTGGGTTCCCATAGGCTTTTTAAAGCAGTGGTTCCCAACAATGGAATTTAAAGCAGGGGTTGGTTCCCACCAAGGCTTTTAAAGCCAGTGGTTTTTACCCAATAGGCTTTTTAAAGCCAGTGGTTCTCAACAAGGCTTTTAACGTAGCTTGGTTTCCCAATGGCTTTAAAGCCGGGTTGTTCCCAAGGCTTTTAAAGCCGTGGGTTCCCAATGGCTTTTAAATCAGTGGTTTACCCAAGGCTTTTAAAAAGCAGTTGGTTCCCAAGACTTTTTTTAAAGCCGTTTTTGTTCCCAAGGCTTTAAAGCCCGGTGGTGCCCAATGGTTTTTAAAGAACAATGGTTAACCCAAGGCTTTTAAAGCAGTGGTTCCCAAGGTTTTTAAAGCAAGTGGTTCCCAAGGCTTTTCTTTTAAAGCTGTGGTTCACCCAAGGTTTTCAAGCTGTCGGTTCCCCGCGGCTTTTTAAGGCAGTGGCTTCCCTAGGCTTTTAAGGCAGTGGTTACCTAGGATTTTAAAAGTAATTGGTTTCCCAAGGCTTTAAAGCTGTGGTTCCCAATGCTTTTAAAGAGCAGTGGTTTTGCCCCCAAGGCTTTTAAAAGCCGTGGTTTCCCAAGGCTTTTAAAAGCAGTGGGGTTCCCAATGGTTTTAAAGCAATTTGTTCCCAAAGCTTTTAAAAGCCGTGGTTCCCAAGGTTTTAAAGCCAAAATGGTTCCCCAAGGCTTGGTTAAAGCCGTGAAAATTCCAAGGCTTTTTAAAGCCAGTGGTTCCCAAGCTTTTAAAAGGTTTAAAGTGGTTCCCAAGGATTTAAAGGCCCTTGGTTCCCAAGGTTTTAAAGCTGTAAGGTTTTCCCAGGCTTTTAAAGCCAGTGGTTCCCAAGGCTTTTAAAGCCCGGGGGTCCCAAGGTGCTTTTAAAGCAAGTAGGTTGTTTCCCTAAGGCCTTTTAAAGCAAGTGGGTTCCCTAAGGCTTTAAAAGCCAGTGGTTACCCTAAAGGCTTTTAAAGCCCGTGTTCCCAAGGCTTTTAAAAGCCCGTGGTTTTCCCAAGGCTTTTAAAGCAGTGGTATCCCAAGGGGGGGGGGGGCCTTTTTTTTTTTTTCAAAAAAAAAAAAAAAAAAAAAGCCGTGGTTCCTAAGGTTTTAAAGCCGTTTTGGTTCCCAAAGGCTGTTAAGCAGTGGTTTCCACAAGGCTTTTTAAAAAGGCAGTTTTGTTCCCTAAAGGCTTTTAAAGATGGTTTCCCAAGGCTTTTAAAGCCGTTTGGTTCCCAAAGGTTTTAAAGCAGTGGTTCCCTCAAGGCTTTTAAAGCCAGTGGTTTCCCAAGGGTTTTATTTTAAAGCCTGTGGTTCCCCAAGGCTTTTAAAGCAGTGGTTCCCGAAGGCTTTTCAAAGCCGTGGTTCCCAAGGCTTTCAAAGGCAGTGGTTCCTAAGGTTTTAAAGCCAGTGGTTATTCCCAAAGGGCTTTTGAAACATTGGTTCCTAGGCTATTAAAGTAGTGGGTCCCAAGCCTTTAAAGGCCGTTTGAAACCTCCCAAGGTTTTAAAGCAGTTGGTTCCCTTCAAGGCTTTTAAAGAATAAGTGGTTCCCAAGGTTTTTAAAGCATTGGGTTTCCCAAGGCTTTAAAAGCCAGTGGTTCCCAAGGGGCTTTTAAAGCAGTGGTTGTCCCAAGGCTTTAAAGGCAGTTTTGGGGTTCCCAAAGGCTTTTAAAGTAGATGGTTGGTTTCCCAAGGCTTATTAAAGCAGTGGGTTTTCCAAGGCTTTTAAAGCCCAAGGTGTTCTTTTCAAGCTTTTAAAGGCAGTGGTTCCCTAGTCTTTTAAAAGTAAGGTTTGGTTTCCCAAGGGTATTAAAAAAAGCCGTGGATTCCCAAGGCTTTTTTCAAAGCCAGGTGGTTCCCTAAGGCTTTTAAAGCCAGTGGGTTCCCGCCAAGGCTTTTAAAGGCAGTGGATTTCCCAAGGTTTTTAAGGAGCCGTTTTGTTCCAAAGGCTTTTAAAGGCAGTTTGGATTCCCAAGGGTTTTATCGTTTGGTTTCCCAAAGGTTTTTAAAGCCGGTGGTTCTTAAAGTGCCCCTTTTAAAGCATTTGGTTTTCCCTAAAAGGTCTTGTTAAAGCAGTGGTTCCCAAGCTTTAAAGGCCGTTTTGGTTCCCAAGGCTTTTAAAGCCAGTGGTTCCCTAAGGCCTTTTAAAAGCATGGTTCCCTAGGCTTTCCCAAGCCGTGGTTTTTCCCAAAAGGCTTTTTAAAGCCGTAAGGTTCCCAAGGCTTTTAAAGCAGTGGTTCCCAAGGCTTTTAAAGCCGTGGTTCCGAAAGGTTTTAAAGCCGTGTTCCCAAGGCTTTTAAAGGCTTGTGTGGTTGCCAACAAGGCTTTTTAAATTTAAAGCAGTGGTTTCCTAAGGCTTTTAAAGTTAAAGTGGGTCCCAAGGCTTTAAAGCGTGGGTTTCCCAAGGCTTTTAAAGCAGTGGGTTTCTCTAAGGCTTTTAAAGTACAGTGGTTCCCAAGGCTTTTAAAGCTTTGTGGTTCCCAATGAGTCTTTTAAAGCAGTGGTTTTCCCTAGGCTTTTAAAGGCCCTTTGGTTCCGAAAGGTTTTCCAGACGTGGTTCCCAAGGCTTTTCAAAGGCAGTGGATTCCCCAAGGTTTTTAAGGAGCAGTTTTGGTTCCCAAAGGCCTTTTAAGCAGTGGTTCCCAAGGCTTTTAAAGGCAGGGGTTTCCTAGGCTTTTAAAGTAGTGTTTTTCCCAAGGGCTTTAAAACCGTGGCTTTCCCAGGTTTTAAAGGTTCCCAATGTTCTCAAGTTTTCCTTTTAAAGGCAGTTGGGTTCCTCAAGGTCTTTTAAAGCAGTGGTTCCACTAGGCTTTTAAACGTAGTGGTTCCGCGAAGGCTTTTTAAAGCCAGTGTGGTTCCCGCAAGGTTTTCTTTCAAAGCAGTGGTTCCCTAGGCCTTTTAAAAAGCACGTGGTTCCCAGGCTTTTACAGGCAGTTTTGAAATTCCCAAGGCCTTTTAAAAAGCCGTGGTTTCCCAAGGTATTTTTAAAGCCAGTGGAATCCCAAGTGGTTTTTTAATCAGTTTTGGTTTGCCCAAAGGTTTTAAAGCATTGGTTCCTTAAAGGCTTTTAAAAGCCAAGTGGTTCCCTAAGGTTGTTTTTAAAGCCAGTGGTTCCCAAGGCCTTTTAAAGCCGTGGTTTCCCAGGCTTTTTAAAAGCAGTTGGTTCCGCTAAGGTCTTTTAAACAGCAGGTGGTTTCCCTAGGCTTTTAAAGCCGTAGGGTTCCCTAAAGGCTTTTAACGACGTGGTTCCCAAGGCTTTTTCAAAGCAGTTTGGTTTCCCGAAGGCTTTTAAAGCCGTGGTTCCTAAGGTTTTTTAAAAGGCCGTTGGTTTTCCCTAAGGCTTTTAAAAGCTGTGGTTTCCCAACAAAAAGGCTTTGTAAAGCCGTGGTTCCCTAGGCCTTTTAAAGTGTAGTGGTTCCCAAGGCTTTAAAGCCGTGGTTTCCCAAGGTTTTAAAGCAAGTTGGTTGGCACAGGCTTTTAAAGCCCAAGGTTTGGTTCCCAAAGGCTTTTAAAAGCTGTGGTTTCCCAAGGCTTTTAAAGCAGTGGTTCCCTAGGCCTTTTAAAGGGCATTTTGGTTCCGAAAGGTTTTCAAGAAGCCGTGGTTCCCAAGGCTTTTTCAAAAGCTGATTCCCAAGGGTTTTTACAGGCAGTTTGGGTTTCCCTCAGGCTTTTAAAAAGTAGGTGGTTTCCCAAGGCTTTTAAAGCCAAGGGGTTTCCCTAGGCTCCCTTTTAAAGGGTTTTAAGTGGTTTCCAAGGCTTTAACCGGTTGGCTCCCAAGGGCTTTTAAAGGCAGTGGTTTCCCAATGGCTTTTAAAGCAGGTGGTTTCCCAAGGCTTTTAAAAGCAGTGGTTCCCAAGGCTTTTAAAAAGCAGGTTGGTTCCCAAAGGCTTTTAAAGCAGTGGTTTCCCAAGGTCTTTTAAAGCAGATGGTTCCCAAGGCTTTTAAAGCGTGGATTTCCAAGGCTATTAAAGCATGGTTTCCAAGCTTTTAAACAGTGGTTCAAGCTTTTTAAGCAGTGGTTCCCTAGGCTTTTAAAGTGTGCTTCCCAAGGCTTTTAAAGCAGTGGTTCCCAAGGTTTTCCAAAGCAGTTGGTTCCCTAGGCTTTTAAAGCCGTGGTTCCCAAGGTTTTTTAAAGCAGTGATTTCCGCAAGGCTTTTAAAAGCCTTGGGTTCCCAAGGCTTTTAAAGCAGTAAAATCCCAAGGCTTTTAATCAGTGGTTTCCCAAGGTTTTTTTTAAAAAAAAAAAGCAGTGGTTCCCAAGGCTTTTAAAGAGTGTTTCCCAAAGGCATTTAAAGCAATTGTTCCCAGTTGGCTTTTAAAAATGCTTTTAAAAAGGCCGTGGTTCCCAAGGTTTTAAAGCCGCCCGTGGTTTCCCAAGGCTTTTAAAGCAGTGGTTCCTAAGGCTTTTAAAGGCAAAAGCAGTGTTCCCCAATTGGCTTTTAAAGCAGTGGTTTTCCCAAGGCTTTAAAGCCGTGGTTTCCCTAGGCTTTTAAAGCATTGGTTCCAAGGAATTTAAAGCAGTGGTTCCCAAGGCTTTTAAAGCAGAGTGGTTCCCAAGGCTTTTTTGAAGCAGTGGTCTCCAAGGGCTTTTAAATTTTAAAAGTAGTGGTCCCAAGGCTTTAAAGCGTGGTTCCCAAGGCTTTTAATAAAGCCGTGGTTCCAAGGCTTTTAAAAGCAGTGGGTTCCCCAAGGCATTTTAAAGCAGTGGTTCCCCAAGGCTTTTTAAAAGAGCAGTGGTTCCCCTCCCACAAGGCTTTTAAAGCTGTGGTTCCCAAGGCTTTTTAAAGCCCGTGGTTCCCAAGGCTTTCAAAGCAGTGGTTCCCAAGGTTTTTAAAGCAGTGGTTCCCAAGGCTTTTAAAGCCGTGGTTCCCAAGGTTTTAAAGCTGTGGTTCCCAAGGCTTTTAAAGCAGTGGTTCCCAAGGCTTTCAAAGCAGTGGTTTCCAAGGCTTTAAAGCCGTGGTTCCCAAGGTTTTAAAGAAATGGTTCCCAAGGCTTTTAAAGAAGTGGTTCCCAAGGCTTTTAAAGCAGTGGTTCCCAAGGCTTTTAAAGCAGTGGTTCCCTAGGCTTTTAAAGTAGTGGTTCCCAAAGCTTTAAAGCCGTGGTTCCCAAGGCTTTTAAAGCCATGGTTCCCAAGGCTTTTAAAGCCGTGGTTCCCAAGGCTTTTAAAGCCGTGGTTCCCAAGGCTTTTAAAGCAGTGGTTCCCAAGGCTTTAAAAGCAGTGGTTCCCAAGGTTTTAAAGCAGTGGTTCCCAAGGCTTTTAAAGCAGTGGTTCCCAAGGCTTTTAAAGCCATGGTTCCCAAGGCTTTAAAGCCGTGGTTCCCAAGGCTTTTAAAGCCGTGGTTCCCAAGGCTTTTAAAGCCGTGGTTCCCAAGGCTTTTAAAGCCGTGGTTCCCAAGGCTTTTAAAGCCGTGGTTCCCAAGGCTTTAAAGCCGTGGTTGGCCCTTTTAATTTTAAGGCCGTGGTTCCAAAGCTTTTAAAGCCGTGGTTCCCAAGGCTTTTAAAGCCGTGGTTCCAAGGCTTTTAAAGCCGTGGTGTTCCCAAGGCTTTTTAAGCGTTTGGTTCCCAAGGCTTTTAAAGCCGTGGTTCCCAAGGCTAATGCCGTGGTTTCCAAGGCTTTTAAAGCGTGGTTTCCAAGGTTTTCAAGGCCCAAGGTTTTGGTTCCCAACAAAGCTTTTAAAGCAAAGGGTCCGGAGGCCCGTTTTAAATAAGGCAGTGGTTTCCCAAGGCTTTTCAAAGAAAGTGGAATTTTCCCAAGCCCTTTTAAAGCTTTCCCCCAAGGCTTTTTAAGGCCGGGGTTCCCAAGGAAATTTTAAAGGCCGTGGGTTCCCAAGGTTTTCCAAGGGCAAAGTGGTTTCCCAAGGTTTTGAGGCTTTTAAAGGCCAAGGTTTTGGTTCCCGAAAGGCTTTAATTTTAAAGCCAAGGTTTTGGTTCCCAAGGCTTTCCAAAGGAAGGGAAAATTCCCAAGGCTTTAAGCTCTGGTTCCCCAAGGCTTTAAAGTTGTGGTTCCTAAAGCTTTAAAACAGTGGTTCCTAAGGCTTTAAATCAGTAGTTTCCAAGACTTTAAAGCAGTGGTTTCCAAGGTTTTAAAACAGTGGTTCCCAAGGTTTAAAGCATTGGTTCTCAAGGCTTTTAAAGCAGTGGTTCTCAAGGCTTTTAAAGCACTAGTTCCCAACGTGAGGTAATTTGGTTTTTAAGGGGGGCAATTCGAGAGTCTAAATCAAGTTAATGGCCCCTGAGGTTTCTTCCACGTAAATATGTAAGAATTATATCTCACCCAAAAGGGTCATCAGCATTTGAGTTGATTAAGTGGTGTATGTCCCCCTCCCTAAAACAATAAAAGTTTGGAACCATTGCTTATAAAGACTGTAAACATTACATCAATCGTTCTGTAGATATATAAATATGACTATTTAACAAAAACAAAAGGTTAGGAACCACTGCTTTTAAAGCCTTGTAAAGACTTTGGAAACATTATATCAATGGTAGATATATAAATACGACTATATTTGGTCAAAGAGTCAGCTAATTGGTATCACCTTCGTACAAACACCCACTGGACCATGTGAACGTCCCATTCTAATGACAGGAACTGATAGATGCAAAGAGTGATGCTTGTTTTCTTTTTTTTTCTTTCCTTTTTTTTAGGTGTCCTATAATTCTAAAATAAATGGAACTGTAAATTATATTTGAATATTTGGTGATTCTTTATTTCGATCTTTGTTATCTATGGAATCTTAAGAGTCATTTGATTTAGAAGAAACCAGAACGAATGGGTAATACTTGCTGTTGTATAAAAAGATATTTTTTTGTGAAAATCAGAAATAACTGTAAATGAACATGACCTTTATTAGTTATCTATGTATACTTATATGCATCTTTTTGCTCGCCTTTTCGCTTTAGTATAGAAAGCTTAGTCAATTCAAAACGATAAGGAAATCCTGAATACTCTCTGACAAGGATTGATAACTGGTCCTGGCTGAGTCAAAGTTCAATTACTTAACCGAGAAAGAAGTTCATTTGTCTCTCTCCCTCTTCTCTTATCTCCCTCCTTTATCTCCTCTCTCTCTCATCCTTTATATCCCTCCTTTATTTCTCTTTCTCTCTCTTTTTCCCTCTCTCTCTCTCTCTCTCTCCCTCTCTCTCTCTCTCTGAGTTGTACGTAAAGTATATGAATGGCCTTACCAAACACTTGTTTGAGAGAACGAGAAAGGTAACTGATGATAAAGGAGCCACAAACTAAATGTAACTGATGATATAGGAGCCACAAACTAAATGTTACTGATGATAAAGGAGCAACAAACTAAATGTTACTGATGATAAAGGAGCCAGAAAACTAAATGTAACTGATGATAAACGAGTCACAAACTAAATGTAACTGATGATAAAGGAGTAAGAAACTAAATGTACCTGGTGATAAAGGAGACACAAACTAAAGATAACTGATGATAAAGGAGCCAGAAAACTATATGTAACTGATGATAAAGGAGCAAGAAAACTATATGTAACTGATGATAAAGGAGCAAGAAAACTATATGTAACTGATGATAAAGGAGCCACAAACTAAATTTAACTGATGATAAAGGAGCCACAAACTAAGTCCCTGATTATTCTAAGCGTTTTTGAAATCCCGCGATAAAATTAAGAACGAAAATAGGGACAAATTTGACTGCAGGATGGTTGTGGACTTTTTATTCCTTTTATATATATATATATAATATATATATATATATATATATATATATATATATATATATAAATATATATATATATATATATATATATATATATATATATATATATATCTACTATGGTACTCACAATTTCTGTCAATACCTGTATTATAATAATGATAGATGTCTAGATTACGTCACGGTTTTGATATCTATGTAAAATATTTTATATTCACAGTGAATTGTATTTTCCCATCGACAGCATCTTGCTAGTTGCAAAATTGCAAGTTGCAACACTTTTGCAAGATAAGGCCTGTCAAATAAATCCGTGGAGGGAAGGTAAAGCATCTGTTTCAGTTGATCGCAGTAGCTAAATATATAAGAGAAACATATTCCTTCTTTACATGGGGTGAAGGTAGTATGTAATGTTAACTATAATATATATATTAGATTATATATATATATTTTATATATATATATATATATATAGGGATATATATATATATACATATATGTATATATGTATTAATAGCCATAATATATAATAGATTATTATATAATCTATATATATCAATAATATATATATATAATATATATATATATCTAAATAATATATATATGTATTCTAATGTTATAAATGCATGCCAATAAATAATATAATATATTATATATAATAAATATATTGCCGGGTGTTTCGAAATTAGAGCCCCCCCCCCCCCCCTCCATAGAACAAATGGAAAGTTATGAAGTTTTCTACTATAGCCTATCTCCAAGTACATTATCTTAAGTTTCCATTAAGTTATTTTTCATTTTACATTTCTTGTATTTTCAGACTGAGTGACGGACTCGGAGGAAATCAGATGGATTGATCGAATCCGGGCTATAACCTTCAGAGAAGCCAGAGATGCTAGCGCATCCTTCCTTTTACGTTTCTGGATAGCTAAATACATTAAAAGTGATGAATTCTTTGTTAAAAGAAACTAGGACAAAAATCCATATGACTGTCATCGCGAAAAGTGAGAATCTTGGAAGGCCTGAAGTCCTTTCTCAGGAGTCATACCCCTCAGGAATGCAGGCTGTGGTACAGGCAGAGGGAGGCCATACAAAATATTAAATACTCAGAGAGAAACTGAAATAAATTAAGTGAAATGAATAAGACAGCGAATCTACAGTAATGTTTCTGCATATCTAGTCAGTTAAGCACATCAAAAACCTGAAAGGGAAACAAGGTATGATGTGCTATTTTAGACAATTGAAAATCCCGGGAATTCCCGGGATCCCGGGATTAGGACAAGTTTTATCCCTGAATCTCGGGACAAAGAAAAAGTTCCAGAACGACAATCACGAGGCCCTATTAGCATTTGGAATTAACCAAATGGAAACCGACTGTAATCACTCCTCGTTAACCCTATCGCCCGAAGACGATCTCCCTTTCCAAGTGCCTATTCCATCTTTCCAATGAAATCGTATTTATTCATTATTGCCATTATTACTAGCATATCATCATCATTATGGTAATGATTTGCTTTTAGGAGACATTGAGAAAAAATGCATTTATAATTTTTTCCTGGGGACCTCATCTGAAAAAAAAAAAACGTTGAAAGTCTACATATAAAAATCCCTTATTGCACAGTGACAAAGTCATTACGCCAGCAAATGGTAAGGAAAAAATATGAAGGTGGAGGTATTAAGGGAAGAGAAGAAAAAAACGACAAAAAAGTTCTTCATGAAGACAGACGGACACAATCAAAGGTCGTTAAGATCGTCATAAATCGCAATGATTACTTCGTGCGTTGGAAAAATCGTACGAAAAATATGATGTGAAAAAAGGAGTGAAAATACGGTTTATATATAAGAAGGTGCCGTCTATAGTTCACATAAATCATCCGTAAGGGAACCAAGTATGGAGGCTGAAACAACTATCGTCCTGTGTCTGATCTCAGAGCTTATTTTCGATTCCAACAACAACAGAGGGAAAAGCCATCTCCCAGACACAGAGTCACATATGTCCAAGGATGAACATATTGTGAGAGCTATCGCCTTATCTAGAACGATAATAATAAGAAAACTATTGGGATGGCTACCTGTCTGTCTGTCCGTCCTCAGATCTTAAAAACTACAGAGGCTAGAGGGCTGCAAATTGGTATGTTGATCATCCACCCTCCGATCATCAAACGTCAAATTGCAGCCCTCTAGACCCAGTAGTTTTTGTATTATTCAATATTAAAGTTAGCTATGATCGTGAGCCTGGCATCGCCATGGGTGCCATCAACACAGGGGCCACTACCGGGCCGTGGCTGAAAGTTTCATGGGCCACAGCTGAGAGTTTCGTGGGCCGTGGCTGAGAATTTCATACAGCATTGTACGCTGTACAGAAAACTCGATTTCGCCGGAGATACTTCGGTTTTTTTTAATAAGTTAATGACGTATACCTGCTCAGTTCTTTAAAATTACCGAAACCTACATAATCAACTTTTCAAACAGACAGTCATAAATTGTTTGTTTGTATGGTGCTTTTACGTTGCATGGAACCAGTGGTTATTCAGCAACGGGACCAACGGCTTTACTTGACTTCCGAACCACGTCGAGAGTGAACTTCTTTCACCAGAAATACACATCTCTCACTCCTCAATGGAATGGCCGAGAATCGAACCCGCGACCACCGAGGTGGGACGCTAATACCATACCAACCACGCCGCTGAGGCGCAAGACATCAGGCTAAACGTATATAACTTCCGGCCGGTAAAAAAGTATTTGGAACTTTTTCAGTGAGTGATATTTATAGGGTAGTTAATGAACCGTATTGATTTTGCTCTAAGAGTAATGGCGCGCATCAACCGGTTTATTTCACACTGAAAAAACAAAAACAAAAACCATCTTTAAATAAATAACAAAGATATAAATCCCAAAGCATATACCCGGTCAAAGTTCTTGAAACTGTTTCCAGCAACTGATATTTATCTTTAATCAATGATTATTCCTTACTCATTTCTTACAACT
Source organism: Macrobrachium nipponense (assembly GCF_015104395.2). Taxonomy (NCBI): domain Eukaryota; kingdom Metazoa; phylum Arthropoda; class Malacostraca; order Decapoda; family Palaemonidae; genus Macrobrachium; species Macrobrachium nipponense. The sequence continues at coordinate 67,174,983 of NC_087206.1, read as the reverse complement.
ATTGATGATTTTAACGGGACTCATAAAAAAAATTCTCCATAGCCCTATTGAAAGTAATCTATTGATCAGTGAAATTTCCCACGTAACTCCTATTTTCTATTTTCTGTTCTACAAGAATTTATCCTATTCTTAGAATAGAGTTAATATAATTTTTTTTACACTATTCAGAATATGGCTTAAACTGATGAAATGGTATAATCTGCTTGGTCGTTTTCTATATAGTTTCTTAATCATCAACTACTGTAACAAATTTGGTGTACACCAACGAGTATTTAGTTTCTCTAACACCACACACACACACACACACACACACACACACACACACACACACTATATATATATATATATATCATATATATCTATATATATATATATATATATATATATATACCATCTTTTGATGTCTTTCCTCCGTTTCCTCTCTTTCTTCTCACTTGCGTACATTCTAAATCGGATCCAAATCGGTACCACCATCTTCCATTTGCCTTTGGCTCCTTCTACCTGTTCCCACGCTTTTTTGGCTTGTCCAATACGGCTTTCTACCTCCCTAAACAAGAACAACAGGAAGAACAACAACAGGAACAACAAAAGCAACAATAAAAGTACTTTGTAAGGCTTAATCTCCGAGTTTCCCTCTAAGCATTTCCCCTTAGCTTCAACCGCTAGGACCATACAGAAAGCAAAAAGCAAAATGAACGTTGTCATATACTTTACTCGTGCTAGAAAACATGGCCTGAGAGCGAGAGGGAATCTCCCTCAGCGAATTTAAGTGAATTTCATCAGGTCACAACTTTCCTCGTAAATCCTTCAACAGAGAAAGAACTCGGTGAAGTGTCGAATGAAAAAGCCTTTCAGATCCGATGGATTTTTAAGCGGACTTTTTAAATCAATTGAAAATTCTGGAGCGAATCTTGTGTGCAATCAGAAATTGAACGAGGAGGAGGCGCAGGAGTCACGCTAAAAGAATGGATAGGAGAAGAAGATAATAGACGTAAACACTGGTAGATAACGAAGATTAGCTACGATAAACTAAACTAAATATATATCTTTATAGCCTGAATCGAGGTGAAATGTGAAGACCAACTGGACAAAGTGATAGATAATTAAATGACCCGAAAGAAAACTTATAAACAATTGTACATCAAGCAATAAAAAAACACCCAGTTAATGGAAAAAATCCAAGAATATTAAAGTGAATCTATATATATATATTATATATATATATATATATATATATATATATATATATATATATATACATATATATATATATATATATATATATATATATATATATACACAACACTATATATATATATATATATATATATATATATATAATTTAATAAAATATTCTATTATAAACTTCCCCCCTTTCTCCATAATTACTTTCCATCAAAACAAAAAAAACAAAAAACAAAAAAATGCTGACCAGACCGAAACTTTCAACATCAAAAGAAAGACGACTCCCTAAATCAAGGACCTCCCACATCCATAAAGCACCAATCAAGCAAGAAACAAACTCCTCCTTCACATTCATCTACTGAACCTCAAGTTGAGATACAAATACCCCCTCCGATATCCTCGAACTTTTTCAGAGATGATACGTCATTCAACTCGCAAAATCTCGAAGTTAAGAAACGACAGTTTATCATCTTCGCGAAAACAACATAACGACGTCGAAAATTTCGGCTTTGGCAACGACACGGCTCATCAGGTCGTGTGATATCCTGGTAATTAATTCATCTGAGCAACTGCAATCATTTTGAGGAATTCGTCATCTTCCACTCTCGGGATCGTAAAGTTACTTCGTTTCTCTTTCTGTCCGGCTTGAGGGCAGGTACTTGATCATGGCACTTGATCGTGGCACTGTAACTATGACAAATGAATCTGATTTTATCAGGTAGTCAGACACTCTCGCAGTTGGCCGTCGTGAAACTTTGTTTGTTTTGTATGGTGTTTTACGTTGCATGGAACCAGTATGGTTATTCAGCAACGGGACTCACGGCTTTACGTGACTTCTGAACCACGTCGAGAGTGAACTTCTACCACCAGAAATATACATCTCTAACTCCTCAATGGAATGCCCGAGAATCGAACTTGTGGCCATCGAGGTGGCAGGCCAACACCATACCGATCAACCCACTGAGGCGCTGGAAACTTTGTCACCAGCTTTTATTTGTATATTTTTTTCGTGTGGTTCATTGTGTTTGAAAAACCTCATTAACCATCAAGTTGGCATAAACGTTTACATATCAATTAAAAGGGGCGTACTTCAGCGTTCTGATTTACTTTTTCAATTACTTTTCCCTCGTTGACATTTAGCGTAAATATCGGAGCCTGATGGAAAGGAATATGAAATCAGGCTTGAAGCCAAGCACTGGAATCCAGCGCTATGAATTTGAATTTATTTTGAGGCGAAATGGTGATGGATTTATAAATCAAAATAAAATAAAAGTGATTTTAATATTATGGTAAAAACTGATATCCCCATAAAATTTACAAATTTGCATTTCGAGTGCAAGCAAGAATAAAAAAAATTATAAAGAAAAAATGGGACGTTTTGTTAAGGGAAAAACACTGGAAATAGGTAACCGAAACAAAATTCCTGGGACGGAAATGACGCCTATCTTATCACTGGTTTCCCTTACAACAACTAATACGTTTGGGAGACACGAATAAAATAAAAATATAAAACGTAATATTACGACAACCTAAATATTATCGTTACTATAGATCGCAGTTGATCGCTATCGAGAAAAAAAAAAAAAGTATGTTCTAACTGGAACTCAGCGACTATGGCAAGAGACGAATAAAGAGAATGAACCGACAGATTGAAGAAATAAAAAAAAACAAAAAAATGTAAAAATAAAAAAAATTATTCTTCTCAACTTACGTACTTGGCACATTAATACTTGTAGAAAACCGGAAACGCAAGTCTGTATTGAGCCACGCCCTGCAATGAGAAAATTAGTATGATAAAACTACACTAGTGTAATTAAGCTTAGAATGGTCCATTAGCGTAATTTGCATACAAGATAAATCTATATCAAATCAGATTGTGGACTGTGTCGATTTCAATATGGCGTTCATTCCTCTGATTAGGTAGGCTTAAACTAACAGAAAGTTTTTTTAATTAATAGTCAACAAAATAAATGAATTATTAACTTAAGAATTAAGAGTCAACAAAGTAAATGAATTATCAACTTGTTTGTTTATTTGTATGGCGTTAATGGAACCAATGGTTATTCAGCAACGGGACAAACGGCTTTACGTGACTTCCGAACCAAGTCGAAGGTGAACTTCTATCACCAGAAAAATACATCTCTCACTCCTGAGTGGGATGCCCGAGAATCGAACTTGCGGCCACGAGGTGGCAGGCCAAGATCAAACCGACCACGCCATTGAGGCGCTGGGGGACGGGGGTGGGGGAGAGTTCCTTCGACGTGTGCCAAAGGAAAACTGAGAGACCCATGGCGCATGTCAGTCTAAAGGTTAATTTGTAATTCTCTTTCTGTGTAATGTGTGCTCCGGAGGAGCATTCTTGTATTCCTACCATTCCCGTGCTAGAGATTCCAAATGCTATATACGTCCTTAAATGCATCTTTCCCTACAATGTGTGAACGCTTGGATTCTGGTCGGCGTTTTGGTTTCTTTGTTTCTTTATTTTTTTTCAGGTCATAACGCTTCCTGAAAAAACAAAAGTTCCTATGAATCAAGTGTTAGGAGAAGGTGGAATGTAAGATGGAAGAAAGAGAATGTGAAAGGAGGTACAGTAAAAGGAACGAAAGTGATTGCAACTAAGGGCCGAAAGCACGCGGCAAAGAACCTTAGGCAATGCCTACAGAGCATTAGGTTCATTGGACGGCACTACCTGCCTACGGGAGGAGGCTTTGCAGAAACACTTCCATCCATTCATGACCCAAATTCCAAATCGTAATAAAACCTTAGGGATAAAAATATTCTTAAAGCGTGGCTGGAAAAAGTGATAAAAAGATTTAAATCTCTATTCTGATTTTACTGGCAGATGTAAGGAACAGATATGGTAAGTGCATAATGAAAACATCATCAAGCTATAAATGTCGTTTAACATCCAATCCAGCTACTTCGGGAATATCCCCGAAGGGAATAATCACCAAAGGGGAATTATTGCGTGATAAATGGATCGGTACCGACGGCCAGGGCTCGAACCCTAGACGCAGTACCTTCCAACGAACGACTCTAGTCGATGGTCTTCAATTCCCCACCGGGGATATTCCCGAAACAGCTTGAGTTGGATATTAAACGACAGTTGTAGCTTAATTATAATTATGAACATATTATACTTATCTGATTTCGTACA
>NC_087206.1:67153141-67165641 GCF_015104395.2 Macrobrachium nipponense | reverse complement strand
TTTATTCTTCTTACTGAATACAGCAGAGATTTCTCTATATACTTTTATACTCTGGATATGTCCATTTCCTTCTTATTTGTATTGCAGCTGAAAGGGTCTGTTCACTTATAAAGGCCCAGTCGGTCTCGAGTTTTGAAAAACATTTAATAATGATATCACATAGAAATAGACGTAAAATAATAAGGTCGAATTTAATGTTGAAAGTAATGTTTCAGTGAATGTCTCATTTCCATTTTTATAACGAATATTGCCAAGGTTACATAACGAAATCTGTAAAAATGTTCGATGAGGAGAAAAACCACGAATGAAATCAATTTCCTTCTCACCAAGTGTAACCTCTTAATTGTATAATAATGTAACAGACCTCAACTAAAAAGTTTTCTGTGTTTAAAAAAAAGTTGGCCGTCCATTTTAATAGATGTTAGATATGCATTCCGTGACACTAAATAAGCCAATATTGATTTTGTTTGTTAGTTTGTATGGCGTTTTTACGTTGCATGGAACCAGTGGTTATTCAGCACCGGGACCAACGGCTTGACGTGACTTCCGAACCACGTCGACAGTCAACTTCTATATCACCAGAAATACACATCTCTGACCCCTCAGTGGAATGTCCGAGGAATGGAACTCGCGGCCACCGAGGTGGCATGCAAACACCATACCGACCTCGCCAATGAGGCGCTTGAGCCAATTATTGGAAGAACAGTAACCGAACTGTATTCTATCCCTGGAGGACTTGTTCATTAATATGAGGTCGGATCACGCCTTGTTACATACCTCAAAAAAGAAGAAAAAAAAAAAATCATGACTTTTAACAGTAACATCAGATTTATAATTTTTGTCTTGAGTTTTGCTCAAGTCCAGTATAGTTTCTTGGAGTATGTACTGTATAGTTTTACTAAAGTTTTAAGTGACAAATGCGAATCAACCAATTACTAACTATAAAAGGTAAAAAAAAGTGTTTTTAAAATGGAACTTAAACCCTTACTAGCAGATGGAAGTCATTACAAGGGATTGTGGTAAAAAAAAAAAAAAAAAGTTCTTCAGAGTTAAGCAGAGAAATAGCGAAGGTATGGGAGAAGCTCACTATAAACAAAAAATGAAACCGTATTAAGCTATAATTAGCCAAAATCAGATTGATACGAGCAGAGTTCGCTTAATTACCAGCAGTTAGTTTTAGCATACTAATCTATCACGCAGTTACGCAAATAGGCGTAATTTGTTTACCGATTTTCAGGACGAACTTAAACGCTCTCAGAGGAAGGTACGAGAGAAAAATTGGTAGGATAATACTTCAGAACCACCTGTCGTCCATTTCTTTCAGAACAAACGCGTTCAGGGAAATGCGTATCTGATTCAGTCCTCTTTAGCCAGATGACTGACTGAAAAATGTATTGCAGAATCATTCATTCCAGAAATTGCACATCATGCAAACATCATTTTCACACTAAGAACGAATGTTTTGCCCTGAATAGATATTTTCGTGTTCGGAATGCAGAATGGGTGAGGGGTTCCTGGTGCCATTTTCCTTTCTTTCGATATCAAACGGTGCAAGGAACCAGCAATTCCGGCATCCACTTCGGAAATTCCATCAGGTCTCCCCTTATGACATGCAAATTGGGGGAGGTGGGGGGGCAATACGTTCATTTGCTAACTATGGGCATTTTCTCCTTTGCTGGATGATGGTCTTTAGGCCATAATAGACTGACTGCGATTTATTTTATTCTTTTCGATTCATTATCTGCATATATTTTGTAATATTTTAATCGTGTATATTGCAAGATACGCATGCATGTACTTTTGTACAAGTACATGAATTCTTTAATCATTTTTTCTATTTCTTCTATCAAGAAAATCTATAAATTAAGTCATATAATTTGTATCCTTATCCCAGACTTATGATCTTTAAAAGAAGGTAATTGATGATTGTATATTTTCTATGAATCATTGAAATATAAACAAGGCGTGATCCGACCTTCAGCTCTCTCTCTCTCTCTCCTCTCTCTCTCTCTCTCTCTCTCTCTTGTAAAAATATATCTTATTTAAATGACTACGGATATTAAAACAGAATAATTTAGCTTTTTTTGCTTTCCACTGTTGGAAAAAAAACAGGTCGTAGAAAGACAGAAAATGTCCAGTTATCATCAGCAATCAATGCCATATATTTCCTTAGTCATTCTTAACCCAGAAAACGAAAATAAAATGTTTATTTCCACTCTTTTTGGATTCGTACATTTTCTTATGTATCTGTACTCTACTACTTTGTAAATACACACACACACACACATTATATATAACATATATGTATATATGACTGGTAAAAATGTTCTGTTACAAGAGAATTCCATCTAATAAAAGGAGCCCATAAAAAACGCCAAAATATAGAGAGAAAATACTATATTTCAGAGACTGCTGTCTCCGTCTTCTGGTAGATGAAAAGGGAGACAGCAGTCTCTGAAATTTAGTATTTTTTCTCTAAATCTTGGGTTTTTTATGGGCTCCTTTTATTATTATTATTATTATATATATATATATATTATATATGTATATATATACTATATCTATATATATATATATATATATATACACTTATATATAATATATATATATATCTATATATATATATATAATATATATATATATATATCTATATATCTATATATATATCTATATATATATACTATCTAATATATATATATATATACTATATACTATTTTATACTTTTATATATATATATATATATATATATCTATATATATATATATATATATATATATATATAAGTATATCTATATATATATATATATATATATATATATACATATATATGTGTGCGTATGAATATTTAACCGTAATTCGCGTATCTTTCTGCATGCTTATCGCAGCCAATGGCTATTGTAGCTATGATATTATAATTCATTTAGAGCACCTAATTTCCCGACGAATAATGGGTTTCTCTATTATCAAAATTGCAACAATAAAAAAAAACGAATCCCTGTGAAGACGCCTTCTTAAAAATTTTTAATAGGTCTTCTAAAATTAATCACGGTGTACTAGTATTTATATTCCACACTGTTCACAAATCACAGAGTTAACATTAAAATTCCAAACTTTCTCCTCCTCACCTTGATACTGCAAGCAGAGCACATGCGCTTTCGTAATCCAATTATGGAAACTTGTTTTTCTCGTTTTTTTTCTCTTTTGCTAATCTCATTCTGCCCGAAAACGTGAAAGTCTCGGCGAAAGAAAACTGAGAATCGCCCTAATTGCTGATCGCATTACATCTGTTTGCGTCGCTTTAAATTCTGTCTTTCGCGTTTAAATGTTGAGAATAGGTAGGTGGTAAGAGCCAGCACCTCTCCTCTGTATTATTATTATTATTATTTTTTTTTTTTTTTTTTTTTTTTTTGCTCTATCACAGTCCTCCAATTCGACTGGGTGGTATTTATAGTATGGAGTTCCGGGTTGCATCCTGCCTCCTTAGGAGTCCATCACTTTTCTTACTATGTGCGCCGTTTCTAGGATCACACTCTTTCTGCATGAGTCCTGGAGCTACTTCAGCCTCTAGTTTTCTAGATTCTTTTCAGGGATCTTGGGGATCGTGCCTAGTGCTCCTATGATTATGGGTACGATTTCCACTGGCATATCCCATATCCTTCTTATTTCTATTTTCAGATCTTGATACTTATCAATTTTTTCCCTCTCTTTCTCTTCAACTCTGGTGTCCCATGGTATTGCGACATCAATGAGTGATACATTCTTCTTGACTTTGTCAATCAACGTCACGTCTGGTTTATTTGCACGTATCACCCTATCCGTTCTGATACCATAGTCCCAAAGGATCTTTGCCTGATCGTTTTCTATCACTCCCTCAGGTTTGTGCTCGTACTACTTATTACTGCAAGGTAGCTGATGTTTCTTGCACAGCCTCCAGTGGAGGGCTTTTGCCACTGAATCATGCCTCTTTTTGTACTGGTTCTGTGCAAGTGCCGGGCATTCGCTTGCTATGTGGTTTATGGTTTCATTTTTCGTATTGCACTTCCTACATATGGGAGAGATGTTATTTCCGTCTATCGTTCTTTGAACATATCTGGTTCTTAGGGCCTGATCTTGTGCCGCTGTTATCATTACTTCAGTTTCCTTCTTTAGCTCTCCCCTCTGTAGCCATTGCCATGTGTCATCGCTGGCTAGTTCTTTAGTCTGTCTCATTGTATTGTCCGTTCATTGGTTTGTTGTGCCAGTCCCTCTGTTCTGTCTGTTCATTCTCTGTCTCCGTATATTTCTGGTCTTCATCTACTTTTATTAGTCCTTCTTCCCATGCACTCTTTAGCCATTCGTCTTCACTGGCTTTCAGATATTGCCCCAGGTGCTCTGTTTTCTCGATGTTGACCGCAGTCCTCTATACTTAGTAGTCCTCTCCCTCTTTCCTTTCGTGTTATGTATAGTCTGTCCGTATTTGCTCTTGGGTGTAGTGCTTTGTGTGTTGTCATATGCTTCCTGGTTTTTCTGACCTATGCTGCAGATTCTGCCTTCGTCCATTCCACTATTCCTGCGCTGTATCTGATTACTGGCACTGCCCATGTGTTTATGGCTTTTATCATATTTCCGGCGTTGAGTTTTGACTTGAGTATCGCCTTGAGTCTCTGCATATAGTCTTTCCTGATCGTGTCCTTCATCTCTTGGTGTTTTATATCTCCTCCTTCCATTATTCCCAGGTATTTGTATCCTGTCTCATCTATGTGTTTGATGTTGCTCCCATCTGGTAGCTTTATCCCTTCAGTTCTCGTTACTTTGCCTTTTTGTATGTTTGACTAAGGCACATTTTACTATTCCAAACTCCATCCTGATGTCCCCAGATACAATCCTTACAGTCTGGATTAGGGTATCTATTTCCTTGGTGTCTTACCATACAGCTTGATGTCGTCCATGAACATCAGATGGTTGATTCTGTTGCCTCTTTTCTTGAGTTGGTTCCCGGTATCCATCTTCTGTAGTACTTTTGTCATTGGAATGATGGCTACTACGAAGAGTAGTGGGGACAGTGAGTCGCCCTGGAAGATCCCTCTCCTGATATTAACCTCTGCTGGTCTTATTCCAGAGCTTGTAAGTATTGTATTCCAGTTGTGCATTGTATTTTTGAGGAAGCTGATAGTGTTTTCCTCTGCCCCATATATTTTCAGACATTCTACTAACCATGTGTGTGGTATCATGTCGATGGCTTTCTTATAGTCTATCCATGCCATGCTTAGGTTGGTTTTCCTTCTCCTACTGTTCTTCATTACCATTTTGTCTATCAGGAGCTGGTCTTTTGGGCCCCTACACTTCCTTCTGCAGCCTTTCTGTTGGTGGGGGATGTGGTGTTTGTCTCCATCTATGGTAGTTGTTATAGCCTTTCACTGATGGCTACCTGTTAGTAACTTCCACATTATTGATAGGCAGGTGATAGGCCTGTAGTTACTGGCTGTATTTCCCTTACTCTTGTCTTTTTGTACTAAGGATGTTCTTGTGGTCATCCATTTGGGTGCATGGTGATTTGAGATACAATGCTGGAGTTGTTATGCTATTCGTGGGTGTAGGGCATTGAAGTTTTTGAGCAAGTATCCATGGACTTCATCGGGACCTGGGGCTTTCCAGTTGGGCATTTTCTTTAGTTGGTGTTTGACTGTATCTGTCGTGATCTCTGTGAATCTTTGTTTTATTCTCCCTGTTTCTTCTTCCTTGACTTCCTAGAGCCATGTTGCAATGTTTGTTGTGTGATACCGGATTGCTCCATATGTTTTCCTAGAGTCTCTTACTTGGTTCGGCTTCTGGAATTTCTTGGTGGTTGTCTTCCCCTCTTAGTTGGCTGTATAGTCTTTTCTGGTTGGTTCCGAATAGTTTATTCTGTTGGTATCCCTTATTCCTGTTCATGTACCGTTGGATCTTATCTGCTTTGGCCTTAAGCCTCTATTTTACATCTTCTATTGTGTTGTTTAGTCCCCTCTCTTGTACTTTGTATTTTTTATTATTATTATATTATTATTATTATTATATTATTATTTATTATTATTATTATTATTATTATTATTATTATTATTATTATTATTTATTATTATAATGATGATGATGTATGATGTATGATGTATGACGTTATGATATATGAATACGATATATGATATATATAATATATATATGATCTATATATATATATATATATATATATATATATATATATATATATAATATATATATTATATATATTATATATAATATATATATTATATATATATATATTATATTATATAACTATATATATTATTTATATATATATATTTATATATATATATATATATATATATAATATATATATTTATATATATATATATATATATATAGTTATATATATATATATATATCTATATATAATATATATAGTATATATATATATATATATCTATATATATATAAAGCACGTTAATGCAGAAGGAACAAACATAAAACCCCGTACGTATTCATCTTCCCGATGTAAACAAATAATTCCATAAAGGAAACGAGTTCACCATAACATTACCAAAAAAAAAATAAATAAATAAATAAATAAATAAAAAAATAAAAAAATAAATAAATGGGCCAACGTTATCCCACTAATTCACATCCGCTATTCATTGCGCTGCATAACCATCAACATAAACAATATGTTAACAGTAGCCAAAACATATTACAAACTACAATTTCCCTTCCATTAGTTCCGTATAAACGACGAACATCAATTCTGAAGTTTAGGATTCATATTCAGCCAAACGCCGTAATTCTCAGAAATACATTACGATAACATTTGGCTACGAAATCACTTTCTTTGAATGTCAGTTATATGAATAAACGACAACATATGGATTAATATGAATTTTAATACTTGAGTGGCTGTTTACCCTTACTGCTACTAGTTGATACATTTCTTATATTAGGTTTGTGTTTCTACTTACTTGGCTTCGTAGTTCAAAGCTTTGCAGTCGTTTATTTCTCGTCCTAATGTATATCGACCGATTGGTACCTTTGGTAGATGTTTAGGTATTTTTGACGACATTAATTATAGTTAAACTCCAATCATTCATATTATTTTTAAACATTCGCAGAAGTCTTAACTGCTTTATTGATTCTACGATTCCGTTCATTATCAATCTTGAATATACCTTTCTTTTGCTCTAGGGAATACTTTCGCAAACTTCTTCCTTAGTCAGAATTTTCCTTTTTGATTATTCAACTAAATTCTGTTATTCGTGGTTCTAGTTAAGTGGGTCTGTCTTTTTTTAGTGACTGTATTGTAATTAATATAATCATTATTGTGGCAAGCTCTTTTAAGGAAGAAACGACCGGCACCATTAACCTAAAATCTGACACCGCTTGTCCCTGAATGATTTATTGCGGTTTATGTAGTCACAACAGCATTCAATTCTGAAATTAACTCGACCCAGTAAGTGAGAAGTAGCTGTACATCAAGCATTATAGCAATACCGGTTCCTTTGCAAAGACAGGGATGTTATGGGTGAGTATCTTGGAGAACCCTTTGTGCCACTGTTGATTCAGAGGTGAATTTATAAAATACCTGATCGTTGTCAGGAGTTCCGGGTTGTAAAGGTGGAGATGACAAAATAAATTTGAAAACAAGTAAAAAAAATTGCGCAGAAAAAATCGAGTTTTCTGTACAGCGTATAATCAAGGCCTCCGAAAATATGTCTATCTCTGAGGTCTCGGTATAATTCTGTATGAGCCGCGTCCATGGAAGTCTCATCCACGGCCTAGTGGTGGCCTGTCCTATAGCGCTGCTAAACGCATGATCATGGCTAACTTTAACATTAAATTAAACAAAAACTACTGAGGCTAGTGGGCTAAAATTTGGTATGTCTGATGATTGGAGGTTGGATGATCAACGTACCAATTTGCAGCCCTCTAGCCTCAGTAGTTCTCAAGATCTGAGGGCAGACAGAAAAAGTGCGGACGGACAGACAAAGCCAGCACAAAAGTTTTCTTTTACAGAAAACTAAAAATTGAAAGTAGAAGCTCCTCGAAGAGATATGTCCCCGCCTGCGTAGGATAAAGGTGTTAGCGAGAAATGTTCTCTGCTCGTAACTCTATAACTATAATTGGCAGTTCAATTATTACTCAAGCGTAAATATATAAAACAACATAGGGCGCTATTTCTTCAACACTTCTCGTAATCGTAATGCGAAACAAGAGTTGCTAAGAAAATGAATAAGTACGAACGTAATAACGAAGACAACAGAGCGGAAAATTCGTTTTCAAGTTATCGATAACTTTATCCTTGGAATTGTTCTAAGAGGAGAGAGAGAGAGAGAGAGAGAGAGAGAGAGAGAGAGAGAGAGAGAGAGAGAGATCAAATAATTCTTCTTTATTTGATGAGATCAAATCATTCTTCTTTATTTGATAATTTACTACAGAAAACAACTGACGATGTCGATGTATAAAGTGAAACGCCAAACCACTTGTCTCAACATCTTGCGATATTATAACTTTTGGAGGATTGTTGGGACTGGAAATGAAAAACGTTGCTTGGAAATGGTTGTTATATTTATCCTGATGAATCCTCTTTGATTTCTTGGACACTATTTAAATGTAACTTTGCAAATGCAAGATCAAAACAGAAACCAAATAATCATTCAGTAATATAATCATCTGTTCAACAACAACTGCCATACCTCTTTTGAGTTCAAGTTGAAACACCTCGTACTTTAATTATAGTAATTCATCTGCGGTAACCAGCGCCCTTTCCCAAAACCCCGCCATTACGTTAATGATATTCTATTGGAGGGGCAAACCTGCTATAGCGCCAAGTTACAAAGGTGTTGAAGGGACGGCTGGTTACGACCGCGCAGGGGACGACCTTAGCGAGCAGCCGAATATGGAATTTCGTAATTACAGAACAGAACTGTGCTTCGTTCAGTGGGACTTTCCAAGTTTTCTTCCCGGGAATTCCAGGGCTTCATATTAGCAGTCACTGCCAAAGTGCTAGAAAATACACACCGACTCCAAAGGGCAATTCAAGCCCAGACTACGACAAAGTTAGAAGGATATATCAGATCAATTACTATCATACGAACGATAGCTTCTTGCACCATATCAGAGCCAGATAAATCACATGCAACTGGAGGCCGCATCACTTTTTAATTCAAGGAAATAAAAGACAACGATGCACATGTAAAAATCGGCCTGCAATACAGTGCAATAACTCCCCTATCCTAACAATTGATTCAAAGTGCAACTGAGAGGGTTTTCCTCTTGTTACACCTTTCAATTTCAAACCTTTCACTGTCTATTTCCGTTTCAGCGCTGAATGACGTCATAGGCCCCAGTGCTTGGACCCTTTGGCTAATTCATTCTATTCATGTTCAATTCAGTACAGTAAGCATCACTCTTAGCATATCATTAACCCCAAAGCTGTTATACGTTGCCAACAAGAAGAGGAGAGTTCCGTCATGCAAGCTCTTATTAATGTTTCAAGAACTGCCCTGAGGTATATTGGAGCCCCAACCTTTCAGCGACATGACATTTAAAAAAAAAACTACAAAAGGAAATTGGTAGCTATCGTTCAGAGATAATGATTTAGCTACCTGGCCAACTGGTGAATAAATATTGTACATCCCAAGACCGGGTGGCCATCGAAAGCGAGAGGTCAAAGACATTTAGACATGTAAGAGACTTAGTAGGCCACTACCTTATGAATGACCGAGTAACGCCTCCTTTACGATAAAACTACATGGAAACTATCAAACATAACTTTTGATTATTTGTTTGTTTGTATGGTGTTTGTACGTTGCATGGAACCAGTAGTTATTCAGCAACGTGGCTTCCGAACCACGTCGAGAGTGAACTTCTATCACCAGAAATACACATCTCTCACACCTCAATGGAATGCTCGAGAATCGAACTCGAGGCCACCGAGGTGGCAGGCCAAGACCATACCGATCGCGCCACTGAGGCGCTACCTTACTTTTGAAGACATTTAGACTTTGCTATCTTTGCCAGTTCCTTCCATACTCTAAGGTAGGGCAGTAGCCTCTACTTGTTGACAGATGAGAATGTTACTGGCTCTTCTTACCGGGAAAGAGACATCTTGTGTGAATACAAGTGATAAAATTTAGTTAGGAAAAACTATCTATCACAAGAGCATATATAATGTTCTACGTGTATAATTTAAAAACCCTTTACAAAGCTTTCGAACGTTTCCATGGGTTCATCTTCAGTCAAAAAAAAAAAAAAATAATAAATAATAAAATCAATGTGAGTGTAGGCAAATAAACGATGAAGTTAAAAGGCTCAGAGGCTATAAATGCTGAAAAAGGTACCCTAATAAATAAAGTTTTTACCTATCGTAATGATAACTAATGTTGCATTCGTGGGAGACGCAGCGAGGACAGTGATGGGTAATTATATATAATACTCTTTGGGGGGGGATTTGTGTTATAAACAGAAACAACGATCATAATGCTAGTATATTGTCCCTTTTCAGGTAAACAGTGATAGATATTATTTCATTCCCATGTCAACACGACTCTGATGCATTATGGTTCTGAACTGCATTTAAAATCTGCCATAATGTGAAAAGGAAAGAACTAATGATATTACATTCATATTTATCTAATACTGATTTCCGGTTAAGTGTTTTGCAAAGTTTCGATATTGACATTATTCCTGCTGTAAAAAAAAAAAAAAATAAAGCCGCCTCATTCGAACGTTCGATGAATCTTTGCGGTTTGAGGCGCCGCTGAGATACTACCGCTGAGATGGAACAGACCATTCTTCCCCCTTTTCTGCATGAAAGGAGAGGATGAAAGGATCTCCTACGCCTTCTCCATCCAGAAGAGAGGAACAAGCCCCATACACGAAGAGCGTGATCAGAGGCGAGGATTCCAGACGGAATATCTCTCACCCTTCTTTCTGGAAGGATCTTTTGTGGCCCCGGGATTCTTGTTGCACAACTTGCTAGAAAAAGAGGACTCGTAATAGAGAAAATACGTTCCCACGACTTAAAGACTAAGGCCCCTATACACTAAAGGATTGTCTGAACGACTGTCTGAACGATTGTCGTTATCGACCCATACACACACAAACACACACTATTTATACAGTATGAACGATCTCCGCACCGATTTCAGTCTGAACAAAAAGATTTTGTCTCGGGAAGACATGGCATCGTCTCTGGAAGAGACGCGCGTGATAGCGTTATCTCGGCAAACAAACCCATACATTGAACGACCTGTGTTTGACAGACTTAAGTCGCAAGCCAGCAGCAACCTGGTCGTGACAGATTCCCGCTGGGATCGTTCAGACACGAAGCTCCGCCCACTTTTGCGTTCAGACAAGCCCATACACAGTGTTTTTGCGAACGATACAAACAGTCGTTCAGACAATCGTTCAGTGTATGGGGGCCTTAGAGGAATTAAAAAAGACCATAGGGAATCCGATTTGACAAATGTGGCAGGAAGTGTTATATAACTTTGGCCAAAGAACAGAAGCATTTTTCTTAAAAACCTTACCAATATAATATTTCCAAAGATCTGTGGTCGAGGCAAATATCCTATAACGAAATGAGAGAGGGGAAAAAGTTTAATTTTTATAACTTAATAACTTTTAAAGAGTCTTATGTTAAAATCAGTTAATATATTCGCTTACTCGGGGAGTAAGCCTTACAAACTACTTTGTTGTTGTTATTAATGGAGGGGTAGGAAAGGTCTATGGAAGAGCCTAAAAAGGCCTTGAAAAAGGTGTTTCGCGTTGAGTTAAAGATACAGGAATTTTAGGAGAGGGTATTTATGATATATTTATTTATTTATTTGAATGAAAGTGTAAAAAATAAATAATGTGCTTGTTAAACGGCATAGATCACTTATTTTTTCTAATAAAATACAACGTGGGTAAATAAGGCTCTATTTGACCGTAGATTTTAGCGCGTTTTAATTTACGTTCAAAGTTAAGAATATAATGTTTATACAACTGATGCTTGAGGGGGAAATCTTGCACGCGTCCTGAGTAAGCTGGAGGTAGGGTCACGCCTTGCTCGCTTACACATTCCCCTATCATAGGTAATGGAATTCATTCCCCGTATAATTGCACGCTGGACTGTCTGCACGTAGCATGCAAATTTTCTACAAAACAGGAAACTCACTTTAAAAGGCAACAGACCTCAGATGCCATTTTCTGTGACCTAATTTTTGTAAAAAAAAAAAAAATAAAAATATAAAAATACAGAATGTGCTCGTCATAGGAGTTATCACTGACAACGTTCAGTTTTATGTTTTGCAAGAACAGTAAAAAGAAAAAAAAAAGATGTTTCGCCTTATTTAGGCTTATTCTCTTCACAAAAAATCAAGCTTATAGAAACAAATTGATAGTAGGTCAACACGTCGGAAGTTATCGAATGAATTGAGTTGAATATAAAATTTAGGCCAAAGGCCAAGCTCTGGGACCTATAAGGTCATTCAGTACTGAAATGGAAATTGACAGT
>NC_087206.1:67150078-67152641 GCF_015104395.2 Macrobrachium nipponense | reverse complement strand
GAACACGAGAATATCTTTTCAGGGCAAAACATTCGTTCTTAGTGTGAAAATGATGTTTGCATGATGTGCAATTTCTGGAATGAAGGATTCTATAATAAATTTGTTACTTTCAGTCATCTGGCTAAAGAGGACTGAATCAGATGCACATTTCCTTGAACGGCTCTGTTCTGAAAGAAATGGACGACAGGTGATTCTGAAGTATTATCCTACTAATTTGTCTCTCGTGCTTTCCTCTGAGAGCATTTAAATTCGTCCTGAAAATCAGTAAACAAATTACGCCTATTTGCGTAACTGCGTGATAGATTAGTATGCTAAAACTAACTGCTGGTAATTAAGCGAACTCTGCTCGTATCAATCTGATTTTGGCTAATTATAGCTTAATACGAATGAATTGTGCTTGACTTTTTTTTCGTTTCATTTTTTTCTTTATAGTGAGCTTTTCCCATAACTTCGCTATTTCTCTGGTTAATTTTGAAGAACTTTTTTTTCATTTTATTTTAAACATCACATTCCCTTGTAATGACTCCAATCTGCTTTTAAGGGTTTAAGTTCAATTTAAAAAAAAAAAAACTTTTTTTTTTTCCTTTTATAGTTAGTAATTGGTTGATTCGCATTTGTCACTTAAAACTTCAGTACAAACTATACAGTACATACTCCAAGAAACTATACTGGAGCTAAGCAAAACTCAAGGCA
Source organism: Macrobrachium nipponense (assembly GCF_015104395.2). Taxonomy (NCBI): domain Eukaryota; kingdom Metazoa; phylum Arthropoda; class Malacostraca; order Decapoda; family Palaemonidae; genus Macrobrachium; species Macrobrachium nipponense. Next base: position 67,151,948 of record NC_087206.1, on the reverse strand, counting down.
AAAATTATAAATCTGATGTTACTGTTAAAAGTCATGAATATATATATATATATATTTTTTCGTTTTTAACGGTATGCAACAAAGCGTGATCCGACTTCATATTAATGAACAAGTCCTCCCTCCAAAAATTGGCTCAAGCGCCTCAGTGGCATGGTCGGTATGGTGTTGGCCGCGAGTTCGATTATCGGACATTCCACTGAGGGGTCAGAGATGTGTATTTCTGGTGATAAAAGTTCATTCTCGACGCGGTTCTGAAGTCATATAAAACCGTTGGTCCCGTTGTTGGTTCCATGCAACGTAAAAACACCATACAAACAAACAAACAAAACCAATCATAGGCTCATTTAGTGTCACCGAATGCATATCCAACTTCTATTAAAATAGACGGCCACCTTTTTTTAAACTTGGACGACTTTTTAGGTGAGTTCTGTTTACATTATTATGCAATGAAGAGGTTACACTTGGTGAGAAGGAAATTGATTTCATTTGCGGTTTTCCCCTCATCGAACTTTTTACAGATTTCGTTATGTAACCTTGGCAATATTCGTTATAAAGATGGAAATAAGACATTCACTGAAACATTACTTTCATCGTTTAATTCAACCCTATTATTTTACGTATATTTCTATGTGATATCATTATATATTTTTCAAAAATGGAAACTGACTGGCCCTTTATAAATGAACATACCCTTCCAGCCGCAATACAAATGAGAAGGAAATGGACATATCCAGAGTATAAATATATATAAAGAAATCTTTGTTGTATTCAGTAAGAAGAATAAACCTAAGTTCATGACCGTTTTCCTTTTCACAAAAAGTCTTTCGTATCAATCAAGCAGGCTGAAGCCCAGGAGCTCTGCAGAGGATTAAAACATCCATTATACGCTTTTAAAACAATGAAAAGATGGCGGTAGACAAAGGCAGAGAGATATATAGACACACCGACAGAGAGAGAGAGTTACTCTAGATCAGCGATTGCAAGAACCGGTTGCTCGCAAGCTCCGCTTTCTCTCCTTGTAAGTCTTCTGTCACAGATCTTGCACAGCGCCTCAGTGGCGTGATCGGTATGGTCTTGGACTGCCACCTCGGTGGCCGCGAGTTCGATTCTCGGGTATTCCATTGAGATGAGAGAGATGTGTATTTCTGGTGATAGAAGTTCACTCCGGAACGTGGTTCGGAAGTCACGTAAAGCCGTTGGTCCCGTTGCTGAATAACCACTGGGTCCATACAACGTAAAAACATCATACAAGCAAACAAACAAACAAGCAGCTCTCTCACTATGATTAACATCTCACTCCACAGGATCAGCTCTTCGTAGGCCTAAGCCTGACGAAGAGATGATGGACCCTGTCATGCTTACGAAGATTTCCGTTGATAAGTATTATTTGAAATATGCATATTGGTGCATGTTTAATGTCCTGTTATTGTATAATGACTGTGAGGTAGAGAGTAATAAACGAATATTTACGGAACACAAAACCCCCGTCTGTTATGTATATATTCATATATATGCATGCATTAATAAGACGTCCTCTTACAAATATCCGTCAATGTTTTTAAGTTGCTTGGAACCAGTGGTTCAGAGGGTAAAATATATACGACATTGGGGAGAATTTATTCTGAGTATATCGCTTACAAACCATAAAATTAAGATTATCAAGAGCTCAGGAAAAATAAATAAAGCCTCAGATATCAAAATCTCCTCCATAATATTCAAGAGGATTAAATGGTCCATTGAAAAAAAATTACATAATGATATGAATGAGTGAAGATTTAAGAATGTTTTTATGAGCTTGACGGTTAAACAGTAATTCCATGTTAAGTATTTTAGATAGATTATAACAATGTTCTGAAAATGGAAATCATTA
>NC_087206.1:67135078-67145078 GCF_015104395.2 Macrobrachium nipponense | reverse complement strand
TTAAGAAACAAAGAAACCAAAACGCCGACCAGAATCCAAGCGTTCACACATTGTAGGCAAAGATGCATTTAAGGACGTATATAGCATTTAGAATCTCTAGCACGGGAATGGTAGGAATACAAGAATGCTCTTCCGGAGCACACGTTACAGAGAAAGAGAATTCAAATTACCTTTAGACTGACATGCGCCATGGGTCTCTCAGTTTCCTTTGGACACGTCGAAGCAACTCTCCCCCACCCCAGTCCCCCAAGCGCCTCAGTGGCGTGGTCGGTTTTGTCTTCGTCTGCCACCTGGTGGCTGCGTTTTCAATTCTCGGGCATTCCACTGAGAAGTGAGAGACGTGTACTTCTGGTGATAGAAGTTCACTCTTGACGTGGTTCGGAAGTCAAGTCAAGCCGTTGGTCCCGTTGCTGAATAACCACTGGTTCCATGGAACGTCAAAGCACCATACAAACAAACAAACAAACCCCAGTCCTCCAACCCCACCCTGACTAAAGAAATTAAAGAATTTTGCATGGCAGCACATAAAACGCATTTGTATGTTAAACAACAGCCTGTGCTAAAAATAATTTTTTTAGCTCCTTTTTAACGATATTTTTGCTTTTATTGCGTAACCTTTAACCAGTTAATATTACGAAAGAATATATTTAATCTGCCGTTGGGAGAGAGAGAGAGAGAGAGATAGACGTTAGGGGGGGCTGGGGGAAAGTAAGGTGCCATTGAGGGGTCAGAGATGTGGATTTCCGGGGATAGAAGTTCACTCTCGATGTGGTACGGAAGTCACGTAAAGCCGTAGGTCCCGTTGCTGAATAACCGCTGGTTCCATGCAACGTAAAAACGCCATACAAGCAAATAAACAAGTTAATAATTCATTAATTTGTTGACTGTTAATTCTTAAGTATAATTCATTTATTTTGTTGATTATTAATTCAAAAATGTTTTTTTTTTTTAGTTTAAGACCATACCTAATCTATCAGAGGAATGAACGCCATATTGACATTAACGCAGTTCACAGTCTGATTTGATATATATTTACCTTCTTTGCAAATTACACTAATGGAACATTCCAAGCTAAATTACACTGCTGTAGTTTTATCATACTAATTTTCTCATTGCAGGGCGTGGCTCAATACAGGCTTGCGTTTCCGGTTTTCAACAAGTATTAATGTGCCAATACGTAAGTTGAAAAGAGTGATTTTTTAATTTTTTAATTTTTTTTATTTCTTCAATCTGTCGGTTCATTCTCGTTACTCGTCTCTTGCCATAGTCGCTGAGTTCCAGTTCGAATATTTTTTTTTCTGGAAAACGTTTAACTGCGATCTATATTAACGATCATATTTACGTTGTCGTAATATCATTTTTTTTTTTATTCATGTCTCCCAAACGTATTAGTTGTTGTCAGGGAAACCAGTGATAAGATAGGCGTGTTATTCACGTCCTCGGGAACTTTGTTAATTTTACCTATTTTCAGTGTTTTTCCCTTACCAAAACGTCCCATTTTTTTAATACATTTTTTTATTCAGTATTGCACACTCAAAATGCAAATTTATAAATTTTAGGGGGGTTATCAGTTTTTACCATAATATTTAAATCACTTTTATTTTATTTTATTTCGCCTCAAACCAAATTCATTATAGCGCAGAATAATCCATCTGGATTCTAGTGCTTGGCTTCAAACCTAAATTTCATATTCTATTCCATTCAGGCTCCGATATTTACGCTAAATGTTATCGAGGAAAAGTGATTGAAAAGTAGATCAGAAAGCTGAATACGCCCCTTTTAATTGCTACGTAAACGTTTATGCCAACTTGATGGTTAATGACGTTTTTCAACACTATGAACACACGAAAAAAAAAAATGTACAAATAAAAGCTGGTGACAAGGTTTCAAGCGCCTCAGTGGCGTGATCGGTATGGTGTTGGCCTGCCACCTCGGTGGCCGCGAGTTCGATTCTCGGGCATTCCATCAAGGAGTTAGAGATGTGTATTTCTGGTTGTAGAAATTCATCAACCTCGACGTGGTTCGGAAGTCACGCAAAGCTGTTGGTCCCATTGCTGAATAACCATACTGGTTCCATGCAACGTAAAAACACCGTACAAACAAACAAACAAAGTTTCACGACGGACAAACGCGAGTGTCTGACTAACAGATAAAAATTCAGATTCATTTGTCATAGTTACAGTGCCACGATCAGGTGCCAAGATGAAGTGCCGTGCCTCAAGCCGGACAGAAAGAGAGACGAAATAACTTTACGATCCCGAGAGTGGAAGTTGACGCATTCCTCAAAATGATTGCAGGTTGCTCAGATGAAGTACCAGGATATCACACGACTGATGAGCCGTGTCGTTGCCAAAGCCGAAATTTACGACGTCGTCATGTTGTTTCGCGAAGATGATAAACTGTCGTTTCTTAACTTCGTGATTTTGCTAGTTTAATGACGTATCATATCTGAAAAAGTTCGAGGGTTTCGGATGGGGTATTTGTATCTCAACTTGAGGTTCAGTTGATGAATGTGAAGAGCGCTTGTTTCTTGCTTCATTGGTGCTTTATGGATGCGGGGGGGTCCTTGATTTAGGGAAGTCGGTCTTTCTTTTGATGTATGAAGTTTCGGGTCTCGTCAGCATTTTTTGTTTTGTTTTGATGGAAGGTAATCATGGAGAAATGAGGAGGTTTATAATAGAATATTTTAATTATTATTATTGTATATATATATATATATATATATATATATATATATATATATATATAGTATATATATATATATATATATATATATATATATAATATATATATATATATATTGTCCATCGTTGTTGCTGGTTAATGATAGGTGAATAATGTATTAGATTATTTTTTAACTGTTAAATAGAAGAATGGTAACTGCTAGTTTTCTCCTCCTCCGGTCCGTTTGGCTTGTTTGTATGTTTTTGTCTAATCCTCTTTTTCAAATTCCATATTTGGTGATTTCTCTGGGAGTGGCCTTCACCCCCCTCCAACCCCGCCGGCACTTGCTGACCAGTGGGGAGATGGAAGTCTTCGGTGGTGATTTGAGCCAGTTGTCTCCTGGAGCTTGGCTTGGGCGCTGTTTGGATTGACCGTTGGTATTGATTATTGACCTCTGCATATGTACTTGGACTGGAGATTATTCACCCCCTACATACCTTTTGGCGGATCTCCCAGTCTGCAGCTTTCAGGTTTTATCCTTAACGCCTTTGGTTCAGTTATAAAGCCAAGGTGACCTCTCTGTCCCAAGGTATATTATTTACATTTGATAAGCTCACGGCAAATGTTTCTCTGCAGTCGTATTCAGTGGACAGCTTGATACTTGCCAGCCACCTGTTAACATTTCTGGATTCAGCGCTGATAATCACCCTGATTTGTCCTCCAGACGTGGAGTTGTGCCTTGCCTTGCAAGGGGAGAACTTTCAAACATACGGAGAAGTTGTTAGGAATATTAGCGTGTATTTGTTAGGTTATTCTTTCTTTTTGCCTTTCTCCTCCTTTCTGGACCCCCTCCTTTTTGCGTTTGAATGAGTTGGTTCTGTTATTAGTTGAGTATTTGGGATTTGTTTAGTTTAGTGGCTATTTAAGTGTGCTTGTTATTCATATTTTTGTTTTTTATTAGAGTTCAGGTGTGATTTCTGCCTAAGAGTTATGTATTAAATTTACATTATTTTTCTCAAGTGTTTGTTTTCACCCCTGAATTGATTTTGCACACTGTGGTTTAAGGTTGTGGTACGATTTCACACCATGAGAATTTCGTATCCTGTATAGTGAGTACAGGTGTAACATAATTGGATAAGTGTATCGTGTGGTGGCTAACACACGCCGTCACAATATATATATATATATATATATTATCTATATATATATATATATATATATATATATATATATATATATATCGCCATATGTATCCTTCCACTTCGTAGTAAGTGATACCTCTATATTCACTTTCATATTCTTGGATTTTTTCCATTAACTGTGTTTTTTTTTTTTATTGCTTGATGTACAATTTTTATAAGCTTTCTTTCGGGTCATTTATTAATTATCTATCACTCTGTGTCTAGTTGGTCTTCATATTTCATCTCCATTCAAGTTAAAAAAAAAATATTGAGTTTATTTATTGTAGCTAATATTCGTCGTCTGCAAATGTTTCCGTCTATTATCTTCTTCCCCTTATCCATTCTTTTAGCGTGACTCTTGCGCCTCCTCCTCGTTCAATTTCTGATTGCACACAAGATTCACTCCAGATTTTTCAATTGATTTAAAATGTCAGCTTAAAAATCAGTCGGATCTGAAAGGCTTTTTCAGTCGACACTTCGCCGAGTTCTTTCTCTATTGAAGGATTTACGAGGAAAGTTGTGACCTGATTGACTTCACTTAAATTCGCTGAGGGAGATTCCCTCTCGTTCTCAGGCCACGTTTTCTAGCACAAGTAAAGTATATATGACAGCGTTTATTTTGTTTTTGCTTCCTGTATGGTCTTAGCGGTTGAAGCCAAGGGATAATGTTGAGAAGAAAACGGTAGAGCACTTAGTACTTCCGCTTATCTTACACATTTTTGCTTACTCGGAGAGTAAGTCTTACAAATTACTTTGTTGTTGTTCTTCTTCTTCCTGTTGGTCTTCTTCTTCCTGTTGTTGTTCCTGTTTGGGGAGGTAGGAAAGTCATTTGGAAAAGCCTAAAAAGATGGGAAAAATGGTGGGAACAGGTAGAAGTCGATCCAAAGGCAAATGGAAGATGGTGGTAAAGATTTGGATCCAATTTAGAATGTACACAAGTGAGAAGAAAGCAATACAATAGAGGAAAGACATCAAAAGATGTATATATATATATTACTATATATATATATATATATATATATATATATTATATATATATATAATGTGTATGTGTGTGTGTAAGGTAAAAACTAATTTGGTTGGGTGCCAAATTTGTTAAGTATTACAGCTTAAGAGACTTATATACATACATATAATTAATATATATATAAAATATTATAATATAATATATCTATATATTATATTTAATATATATGTTGTGGTGTGTGTGGTTGTGTGTGTGTGTGTGTGTAGGTAAAACTAAATTCTTGTTGGAGTGCTCAAAATTTGTACAGTAGTTACATGCTTAAGAAGACTGTATGATACTACATATATATATATATATATATATATATATTATATATATATTATATATATATCTATATATATGTGTGTGTGTGTGTGTGGTGTGTTGTGTGTGTGTGTGTAGGTAAAACTAAAATTCTTGTTGGAGTGCTCAAATGTTACATTAGTTCCATTCATGCTTAAGAGACTGCATAATACATACATAACATATATATACTATATATATTATATATATAATATATATATATATATATATATATATATCTTTCAATTCCACAATGGTTCCGTGGGTGAAGTATCTAAGGGTCCTCACGTGAAAATGAAAGAAGGAGGTACCATGACTTTTCAACATTTATTCCCTGAAGATGGCTTTGGAATAAAAGTTGAAAGTCTTGGTACCTCATTTCATTTTTACGTGATGGACTTTATCTCTATATATATATATCTATATATATATATATATATATATATATATATATATATATATATATATATATATATATAATGTAAAAAAAACCTACCAAGCGTTTAAATTACTGTCTCTTCTCTGAAGAAAGCCACTAACTCGTTTATACCATTCCAACAATTGAGGACATATCCTGAGTAGTGTAAAAAATTATATTAAATCCTAAGAATAATGTAAATGCTTGTAGAACAGAAAATAGAAGATAAGGGTTACGAGGGAAATTTCACTGATCAATAAATTACTTTCAATAAGGCTATGGAGAATTTTTTTATGATTCCCGTTATAATCATCAATAGCTGTAGAGAAATGAATAATCAATATTCATCGATTAAATAAAGATATCATTTGATGGAAACATTTTCAAGAACTTAGACCGGATACGCGGGTATATGCTTTGATATTTATATCTTTGTTATTTATTTAAAGATGGTTTTTTTTTTTTTTTTTGTGAAATAAACCGGTTTATGCGCGTCATTACTCTTAGAGCTGAATCAATACGGTTCCTTAATTACACCATAAACATCACTCACTGAAAAAGCTCCAAGTACTTTTTACCGGCCGTAACTTATATACGTTTAGCCTTTATGGCTGTTTTTGTTTGTAAAGCTAATTATATAGGTTTCGGTAATTTTAAAGAACTGAGAAGGTGTACGTCATTAACTAAAAAATAGTAAGTTAAAAATGCCCCGAAGTTTCTCCGACGCAATCGAGTTTTCTGTACAGCGTATAATGCTGAATGAAACTCTCAGCCACGGCCCATGAAACTTTTAGCCACGGCCAGATGGTGGCCCCTACGTTGATGGCACCCATGGCGATGCCAGGCTCACGATCATAGCTAACTTTAATATTGAATAATATAAAAACTACTGAGGATAGAGAGCTGCAATTTGGGATGTTAGATGATCTGGGGATGGACGATCAACATGACAATTTGCAGCCCTCTAGCCTCAGTAGTTTTTAAGATCCGAGGGCGGACAGACAGACAGACCGACAGATAGATAGCCAACCCAAAAGTTTGCTTATTATGCTGTGTAGAACCTTGTTGTGTCGTTCTAGATAAGGCGACAGGTCTCACAATGTGCTCATCCTTGGGCGTATGTGACTCTGTGTCTGGGAGATGACTTTTCCCTCTGTTGTCGTTGGAATCGAAAATAAGCTCTGAGATCAGAGACAGGACGTTAGTTGTCCCTGCCTCCATACTTGGTTCCCTTACGGATGATGTATGTGAGCTATAGACGGCACCTTCTTATATATAAACCGCATTTTCACTCCCTTTTTCACATCTTATTTTTCGTACAATTTTTCTAACACAAGAAGTAATGATAGCGATTTATGACGATCTTAACGACCTTTGAGTGTGTCCGTCTGTCTTCATGAAGAACGTTTTTGTTCTTTTTTTCTTGTCTTTCCTTGATACCCAGACCTTGATATTTTTTCCTTACCATTTGCTGGCGAAATAACTTTTTCTATTTCGGAATACGTCATCGTGCAAGAAGGGATGTTTATATGTAGACTTTCAACTTTTTTTTTTTTCAGATGAAGTCTTCAGGAAAAAATTAAAAATGCAATTTTTCTTGATGTTTCCTAAAAGCAAATTATTACCGTAATGATGATGATATGATAGTAATAATGGCAATAATGAAGAAATACGATTTCATTGGAAAGATGGAATAGGCACTTGGAAGGAGAGATCGTCTTCGGGAGATAGGGTTTGACGAGGAGTGATTTCAGTCTGTTTCCATTTAGCTAATTCCAAATGTTAATGGGGCCTCGTGATTGTCGTTTTGGAAACTTTTCTTTGTCCCGGGATTCCGGGATAAAACTTGTCCTAATCCCGGGATCCCGGGAATTCCCGGGATTTTCAGTTGTCTAAAATTGTACATCATACCTGGTTTCCCTTTCAGGTTTTTGATGTGCTTAACATGAATGCAGAGATATTACTGTAGATTTACTGTCTTATTCATTCCACTTAATTCATTTAAGTTTCTCTTTGAGTATTTAATATTTTGTGTGGCCTCCATCTGCCTGTACCACAGCCTGCATTCCTGAGGGGTATGACTCCTGAGAAGGACTTCAGGCCTTCCAAGATTCTCGCTCTTTTCGCGATGACAGTCATATGGATTTTTGTTCCAGTTTCTTTTAACAAAGGATTCATATCTTTTAATGTATTTAGCTACCCAGGAACGTGAAATGAAGGATGCGCCAGCATCCCTGGCCTCTCTGAAGGTTATAGCCCGGATTCGGTCAATCCATCTGATTTCCTCCGTGTCGTTAGCCATGGCTGTATCTAACTCCTTCACTCAGTCTGAAAATACAAGAAATGTAAAATGAAAAAAAGCTTAATAGAAACTTAAGATAATGTACTTGGAGATAGGCTATAGCAGAAAACTTCATAACTTTCCATTTGTTCTGTGGACGTGGGGTGGCTCTAATTTTCGAAACAACCCGGATATATATATATATAATATATAATATATATATATAGATATATATATATATATATATATATATATATATATATATATATATATATATATATATATATATATATATTATATTAGCAGTAATACTGCGCTCCCACATGATAAAGAAGGAATATGTTCCTCCTGAAAAGTCTGCTAACTTGTACATGATTATTTTGTCACAGTTTTATAACCCTACCCTCCATAGTTTTAGCTACTGCGATCAACTGGTAACACTGAAACAGACGCTTTACCTTCCCTCCACGGATTTATGTGACAAGCCTTATCGTGCTAAAGTGTTGCAACTTGCAATTTTGCGAATAGCAAGATGTTGTCGATGGGAAAATACAATTCAATTTGAATATAAAATATTTTACATACATATAAAAACAGTGACGTAATCTAGACATCTATCATTATAATCATACAGATATGGACAGAAATACTCTGTTCCTACAGTATATACATAAAAATAACAAAAAGTCCACAACCATCCTGCAGCCAAATTTTTCCCTATTTTTGTACATAATTTGATCGCGGGATTTCAAAAACACTTAGAATAATCAGGGACTTAGTTTGTTGCTCCTTTATCATCAGTTACACTTAGTTTGTGGCTCCTTTATCATCAGTTACATATAATATTCTGGCTCCTTTATCATCAGTTACATATAACATTCTGGCTCCTTTATCATCAGTTACATATAGTTTTCTGGCTCCTTTATCATCAATTATATTTAGTTTGTGGCTCCTTTATCACCAGGTACATTTAGTTTCTGACTCCTTTATCATCATTTACATTTATATATATATATATATATATATATATATATATATATATATATATATATGCATAGCTGTATGTGTGTGTGTGTTTGTATACATATATGTTTATTTATGTATGACTAACTGGTTCGGCATTGCTGACAAGACAACCACTTGACGATTTGTTGTGCTTCAGACTCGGTACGGGAAGAGATGAACTAAGTCCCTGAAGCTATGAGAAAGAGAGAGAGAGAGAAGAGAGAGAGAGAGAGAGAGAGAGAGAGAGAGAGAGCCTGATGATGCAAATGTCTTGAAAGGGCTTGATTTCTGGAAATACATCGCTTGCGAAGAAAGACAACATCTATGAATATGTATGAGAAGATAATGGTGTAGATGTACTTGTCAGATTTTGTGGCAGAAAAGTATGTTGGGGATACAGTGAAGGATCTGCTCACCATTATTTGATACATGCGAGAGCCTAATTTGTCAGTCATAATGGATGACTTGTCTGTTAATTTCACCAATTTTGGTTCGATGTCCTGAATGCCGCCTAAGTCTGAAATAGATTTAATTAATTTAATTACTGAAAACACTGGCTGGCTCTCCCTGATGCTCATTCATACTTCATGCAGCTCTGGAAATGAACCATGGCATTCCTATGATTACCTTATTTGAATAAGGCAATCATAGAACGTAACAATCTCTCATCAGCTATTTTTGAACGAAATTCAATAATTAAATTGAAACTGATACTACATTTCTAAAACGTATAGTATTTAAGTTTTGCTCTGGTCAGTACTAAAACAGTTTTTTTTTTTTATTAAAATGCAGTTTATGTCTACAGAATACTAAATTTTCTAAATTAGACACTCTTTTCCATCTTGTTAAGCGCAGAATTCATTTTATGATTTATTTTTTCCTTCAGAATATCATAATGTGAAATCAGTTTTGCTTTGGTCAGAAGTAAAACATTTCATTTTCTTTTATTAAAGTGCAATTTATTTCAACAAATTACTACATTTTCAAAATTAGACACTTCTTTCCTTGAAGTCCATCTGGTTAGGCGCAGAATTCATTTAATGATTTTCTTTCTTTCCTTTAGAATATTAGATTACAAAGTAGCTTCCCGATAATGCTTAAGTAAGGGAAGATAGAGTTTTGATTTTTCGTAACATTCATTA
>NC_087206.1:67097578-67125078 GCF_015104395.2 Macrobrachium nipponense | reverse complement strand
TTGCATAACATGTTCCTATTCATCATCACACCAAGGTCTTTAATTTTCTGCTTCCTTATTTGTGATGGTCTCATTATTAGGTCCCTTATATGGCATATAGCTTTCTTTCTCTGTCTCCATAATTTATTGATTCAAATTTATCAGAGTTAAATACCATCCTATTTACCTCTGCCCAATCATATACTTTGTTAAGGTCTCTTTGTAGAGCGTCCTATCTTCATCACAAGTAATTCTCTACTTATTCTTGTGTTCATCTGCGAAACTACTCACTACCGAATCCTTAACATTATTGTCTATGTCTTCAATCATAATAACAAACAGTATTGCAGCTAACACCGTTACTGCGGCACACCGGATATTACCTTGCTTCATCCGATTTCTCGTCGTTTTGCAATAACTAATCTGTTTTCTTGTTGTTGTAAAAAATTCTTTTAACATCTTCTACTTTATCCACGATATTGTGTTTTCTAATTTTCTTCGCTAATATATTATGGTCTACTTTATCAAAAGCTTTTGCAAAGTCTAAATAAACCACATCTGTTTCATTTCCGCTTTTCCATATTTTTGAATATGTTTTCACGGTGGACTAACAGTTGGGTTTGTGTACTTTTTGTTCCGGGTACGAAACCATGTTGTCCTTTATTAAACAAATTATTTTTTATTAAATGTTTCATAATATTTTTCTTCATTACCCTTTCTACACTTTCATAATATGTGATGTTAGACTCACAGGCCTATAATTACTTGCCTCTAGTCTTGATCCACTTTTGAAAGTAGGGGGGGTAATATATGCTAATTTGTGCTCATCATATATCTTGCCTGTATCTACACTTTGTCTTAATAATATTGCAAGTGGCTTTGCGATAGAATGAACTACTTTCTTTAACAAAAATAGCAGGAATTCCATCAGCCCTGCAGCAGCTCCATTTTTAATTTTCATTAATAGCCTGCACAATATCAGCTTCATTAATATCTATGTCAGCTAAATATTCACTATTTTCATCCCTTACTTCTATATCATTATCTTCATATCTATTCTAGGGGTGAATTCTCTCTTATATCGTTCTGCCAGTATGTTGCAAATTTCCTTTTTTTCATTCGTTAATCTCCCTCAATTCTCAGAGGGCCTATTTCTATTCTTCTTTTATTCATCTTCTTCGCATATGAGTATAATAGTTTGGGGTTTTGCCTTGATATTTAATAGGGTTTTTTCTTCCAAGTCCCGTTTTTCAGTTTTCTTTTGATTGTATAGTCTTTTGTTCTGCATTTTCTATCTTACTTTTTAGTTCTATAACTTTCCATGCATTTTTTTCTTTTTGCAAGACCTTTTTTCCACTTTCTGATTTTCTGGAACAAGATCCTTCTGTCTCTTGGTATGCATGAATGATGTTTACTTTTCTTCTTCGGTATATATTTTTCCACTATTATCTTCCAATATTTTATATATATCTCCGTATTTACCCTTATGTCATCACTTTACGAAAATGTTATCCCAATCTTTGTTTAATTCTTCATTAATTTCTGACCATTTTATATTTTTACTGTAGAAGTTGTATTTTCCATATCCTTCCCACTTTTTCATTTCTTGCTTATCTCTATTTTCACTTGCTTTGGAATGAACTGGTTAATTCTATGACATTATGGTCTGAAATACTCGCATTATAAACTATTATTTCTTTAACATAATTCATCTCGTTCACAAATACTAGGTCTAAAGTATTTTCCTTTCTTGTTGGCAGGTGATTTATTTGTTGAATGTTGTATTCTAGTAGCATATCTAATAGCTTTTCAAATTGCCTCTTATCTTCTGCACTACTATTACTCTCTTTTTTATATGTATAAGTACAACCACAATCTCCTATTCGTTCTTTCCATTCTACGAAAGGAAAGTTGAAGTCACCAGATAGGAGAATAGTCCAGTCCTTGTGATTTTCTACATATATCATCCAATTTTTCAATTATTAAGTCAAACTCTTTAGTATTAGGAGGTCTATATATTACTATGTTCATCAATTTTTCAGATTCAAATTCTACCGCTATTAGTTCACATTCTGAGTTACTATATTTCTCATATATTTTTTCCTTGTTTTTGTCTTTCCCATATATTGCGGTTCCCCCTTGATTCCTATTTTTTCTATCTGATCTATAAGTTTGGAACCCATTTATTTGATCATCATTCCCAGTCTCTTGGGAATACCAGGTTTCACTTATATTCATTATATCTATTTTCTTTTCATTTCGGGTTAGTTCTTCTAAGTACTCTATTTTTCTTTTTGAGTACTCGTAACTAAACCCTGCGCATTCATCACTATGATGGTTTGCGTGTTTTCTCCCTTCATTTAATACTGATAGTAATAAGGATTTCCCATGTCTCTTTTCCTGTTCTGGTATGTTGTTCTTTTTTTTCATTTCCAGAAATTCTGACATTTAAAAAATCCAACTTTTCCATAATATTTGATCTTCCTTCATCATAATTATTAATTTTGTGTCTGAATCTGCAATTTTCTCCGTTTCTGCAATATCCTCTTGCATAATAAATACAGTTTTATTATCTCATTGAGTATAATTTCGGAGCTGATGCTTTGAAATTTTTTTGCTGACACCTCTGCATATCTCATTGGTGGTTTGCTTTTCTCTTTACCTGATATTCTTGATTTCTCTCTTTATTTGTTTCTTTCTTATTTTGGATTTTATTACTTGGTTGGTTATTTATTTGATTATGATTCATGGCTACAGGGTGCATATATTTGCATTTTTTGTCGAACTTACATCCTTTTCCTTCTTTTAGGTTTTTACATATTTTTGGATGCAGATCTCTGCAATCATCCCCATATCCATCTAAGTATGCACATTTACCATATATTTCATAGTTTTGACATATCTTAGGATGTTTGTAGTAAACATCTTTCTCCAAATCTGCAATTCCCTCTTTTCAAAAGGTTGCAGATTTTGTCTTTCTTGTCTATTTTTTCCTCTTTCCCGTCATTGTATAGATCTGGGTAGAGCCTTTCGGGATTTGCTTTTCTGTTGTCATATCGTAATTTATTTCTTCGTAGGTATGCTGCTTTATTGCCTCATATTGTAGTATCAATGAGTATCTCTGCATCCATACTTTTATCTTGTTCTTTGTTTTCCTTGTTATTTTTTTTCTGTCATTTCATTTTTGTTTACTTCTCTTCCGTTTTCCTCTTCTTCTTTTTTCTTCTTCTTCTTCCTCTTCCTCTTCTTCTTCATCCTCAACTATTTGTACATTCAATCTTGATTTAATTAACATTGTCTATCCATGATAGACATGTTGAACAAAAAATTCTTGTATCTTTTCTCAAATCTTGTATTACCTCAGCACAACTGTGGATGGGTCGGAATGTTGCATGCAGCACATTTTCTGATTAGGTTTTGTGGATTGACTATGCTATACCAAACCTTCACACAGTTTGCATGCTTTTGGCATTCTTTTTTTTTCCTAATGCATCAATTAGTATATTACAAGATTCACCTTATCATTTTCTTTGTCGGAATATGTTGGTTTATGTATATTTCTTTATGAGTCTCTTAACCACTTGATTTTATTTGGAACTTCTTCAATTATTTTCAAGATGTTTTCATTAGATTTGTTCCAGTTTGAAGGATTATATCCTTCAATATATCTATGAATGCTTTTGTATCTTTTTGGTTTAGGACTGTTGCTGATTTCATAGATGAGAATGCCAGTTCCCTTCCTGCTACCTCATCGTATTGCGAATCTGCTAAACACGCCAAATTACGCCACCTTTTCCCGCAGTTGGAACTTACTGCCATCTTGTTCTGATTTATAGTATTACCCTTGATAAACTAACTTAGAAGACGCTTTATCCTACTATTTTCACACTAATCTTATCACCGATAGTTCACGAACACTTCTAGATATTTCTCAAATTCTAGTCGTATGTTAAACTTGTGATATCTGTTGATTATTGTGACTTCACGCGGGTACGTCTCACCAAGCAAGATGGCTACTACGAGAGAGAGAGACTAAGCATAAAACCAAATCTACGCTCCTTATTTTAAAATTCAATAGCTGACATAAAAGAAATAATTATAGAGACAGATAAGAAAGACAAGTAATACATGAGAGAGAGAGAGAGAGAGAGAGAGAGAGAGAGAGAGAGAGAGAGATGCTCCTTATTCTAAAATTCAATTGCATAAGATTCTTGATGTTCACCTTCAAAGAGTTGATAACTTAAAAGAAAAAATATAGAGACCGATAAGAAAGACAAGTAATACATGAGAGAGAGAGAGAGAGAAAAAGGTTGTTGATTTTCTTCTATCCGTCCTGTCACTTTTTCTTACGGTAAAGTTATTCCTTTTCCCAACTTCAATATCGTGCATCAGTGGCTGCATAATCCTGTTATTAAAAGCGCCTCAGTTGCGTGATCGGTATGGTCTTGGCCTGCCACCTCGGTGGCCGCGAGTTCGATTCTCGGGCATTCCACTGAGGGGTGAGAGATGTGTATTTCTGGTGATAGAAGTTCAATCTCAACGTGGTTCGGAATTCACGTAAAGCCTTTGGTCTCGTTGCTGAATAACCATTGGCTCCATGCAATGTAAAAACACCATACAAACAAACAGTCATCTTATTAATGTATCTTTCTTATTTTTGCAGTAAATATGACCTGACCTTGGTGCTCCGGTGATTTTAATGAGGAATACTTTTAAATTTCCTGTTAATCTTCGTATGTTAGGCAGGAGTTATTGTTTTCTGTGCTTGATAGGAAATATGCCATGTTACACCACTGTCGCAGCGAGCGAGTGGCATTTCGTGCCTTGCTGATCAAGGAGCCTTTAGTAATTCTGATAATAAATGCAGCAGACCAGGAAAATTCATTTCATATCAGGAAACGATCATCAGAACCCCATACACACTATAAGGATTCCACGCATTATTTACGCTCTATCATTTTCGTGCGTTACCGATCGTGGAACCTGTAATTCTGATAAATGCAGAAGACTAGGATTATTCATTTCATATCGGAAAACGATCATCAAAATCCCATACACACTGTAAGGATTCCACGCATTATTTACGCTCTACCATTTCCAGATCATAAAAAAATGATTGACAGTGGTATTCATAAAGAGAATTATCTGGTCTTTGTTTTGTAGGTACCTGAATATTCAAGGATGAGGTTTTGTTTCATCTAAACTAAGAGAATTGTATGTTAGGAATCTAGTCCCTCTGTTTTTCAGTTAAAAAGGTTTCTTCTTCTCAGTTACTGGTCGTTGTTATGAATTAAAGTTTAATCACCGAAATAAGAGTTTGGAGTTATCATCGGCTTCCAGCAGAACAGGTGGTGTGGTTTCAATATGGGAAGTAGCCTGTCCAACAGCCAACCTCGGGACACGAAAATGGGAGAGTTGCCTATTTTTAGGTTCCATTCAGGTACACTTTCATATCCACTTTATTGCGAAAACCCTTTATGTGGTATTTCACGTGGAAAGCGAATTAGCGCGTATTCCAGAGAAAACGGGAAATTTAAGATCTGCTGTATAAAGAACTGGATATAAAGTGTTAGTGACGCTAAATATGTTTTTGTTTTCGTATGGATATATATATATATATATATATTATATATATATATATATATATGTGTGGTGTGTGTGTGTGTGTGTGTGTGTGTGTGTGTGTGTGTTGTGATATATATATATATATATATATATATATATATATATATATTATATATATATATATATATATATTATATATATATATATATATATATATATATATATATAAATATATGTATATATATTTATTATTTATATATATTTATTTATATATAATATATATATATATATATGTATATGATAACTATATATATATATATATATATATATATATGTCTATATATAAAATATATATATATATGTATATATTATATATATATATAAATATATATATATATATATATATATATATATATATATATATATATATATATATATATATATATATATATATATATATATACATATATATATATATATATATCATATATATATGTGTGTGAAATATATATATATATATATATATATATAAGTATATATATATACATATATATATATATATATATATATATATATATATATACATATATATATATATATTTATATTACTTCGTTCCTGACGTTTATATTCTACCTTAAAAAAGTAGGAACTGTTGGACAGATTCACCAAAACCATAAGGAAGCAATTAATCAGGTTATTACTCGCTTTGCTCTTTTGGCTGAGTGAACACACACGTACTCGTGAATATATATATATTATATTATATATATATATATATATATATATATATATATATATATATATATATATATATATATATATATATCTTCCATTTGGACCGCGCCTTTGGAATGACAAGTCCTCTCTCTCTCTCTCTCTCTCTCTCTCTCCTCTCTCTCTCGCTCTCTCTCATCTCTCTCTCTCTCTCTCTCTCTCTCTCTCTCTCTCTTTCTTCTAACTTGGATGCAAGTATCTCACTAACGCAATTATGTTGTTGCGAGCCTCTTGCAAAAGCCGACTCACGAAACACTAATTACGTATGAAGGCATTTTTCCTTCTTGCTCCAAGAATTAATCTTCTCAGCTCTTGATGAAGCGAGAAACTGATTTCCAGAAGATTTTCAGGGTCTATCAATAGAGGACACAGACCGAATTCGCTTAACAAGCATAACAGCATGGTGCGCTCAGAAATCAGAAATTCCTAGTTAATTACACGTCATGCCAGTCGATTATTTGCGTTTATGTATATATATATATATATATATATATATATATATATATATATATATATATATATATATATATATATATATGTGTGTGTGTGTACCTCAGGAGATTCCATGATAGAAATGATAAAAGGACAAGTTTATTAACAAAAAACGTTTCGCACTCATGACTCAGTGCATCATCAGTCTGTGAAATGTAAAAGAGTAAATAAAATACATTATAAGCATAAAAGGATTTCACAATTAATATTTACAAGTTCAGACAGTAAAAAGTAAAAGCATAAAACGCGTATAAAACAGTAAACTAAAAAGAGACTACCAATACACCAACCATCCATAAGCCAGAGAGAAGAGGGAATGACATACAATGGAGTCCAAGGCCAGACGACAACTATGCCAGATACAAAATTTCTGAAGAAGCATTACCATTGAGAGAGGGGACCAGTCTTTTGATATATAATAATTCTAAAGTTGTTGAGTGGTCTAAGGTTCTTGCATATACGTCTCAATTACAAATAAAGTTAGGCAGTATATACGAATAAATCCAGCCAATTAGTATGGTCTCTCTCATGGAAACAGATGCATGAAATAATTCTCTTACGGAATCAAAGGCGGCAACTGAAAGGCCTTTGTTGATCGTTTCGTCTCTCAGATATTTTTCGAAAACTGAGGAAATTGAATGCAAAGCGTTAATTAACTTCAATAAAGAATTTGGACAACCGTTCAGACAGGTCAGTCACGATTGGTGCCATGTGCAAACGACAGCGCCTCAGTGGCGTGATCGGTTCGGTCTTGGCATGCCACTTCGGTGGCCGCGAGTTCGATTCTCGGGCATTCCACTGAGGGGTCAGAGATGTGTATTTATGGTGATAGAAGTTCACTCTCGACGTGGTTCGGAAGGCACGTAAAGCCGTTGGTCCCGTTGCTGAATAACCACTGGTTCCATGCAACGTAAAAACACCATGAAACAAACAAAAACTTAAAAGCCATAGACAAATTATTATAGATTCATGTCCGAGAATTCTGTGTGCGAAAAAAGACTGTATTAAGCTCATGATTCAGAGAAGCATGGTTTCTTGCTATTTTTGTCTCAGCAATAACAAGGCGTCATCCTACCTCTAGCTTACTCGAGATGCGTGCTAAAATATGCGGTCGAATAGTGCGCTGTTTCATCAACGAAAATTAAAATAAACTTACTATATTTTATCAGAAATAATTTTTCTGTGCTGTTTAACATGCACATTATTTATTTTTATACAATTTCATTCTAATGAATAAATCATAAATATCCTATCCTAAAATTCCTGTACCTTTAACTCAACGCGAAACACATTTTTCAGACCCTTTTAGGCTTTCCATAGACCTTTCCTACCCCCTTAACTTACTCCCCGAGTAAGCAAAAAGCTCCAAAAATATTGCCAGCTTCCACTTCCGTTTTCTATACCTTTCGACACACGTAAGGAGCTGAATTACAGGCAGTAATTACATTGCTGCAAGTAATCGTATTACACTAATCACGTTGCGGTAATGATGTTTTTGAGCGAGACTCAGGCATCACAGGGTGCAAAAATAAAATTTGTGAAACAAAGAATTTGTAAATCCTGGCAATTTTAACATTTTTGTAGACGTATATATGAACGTAAAGTTTTAGCATTCCTAAAAAGTAGTAATAATGATAATCTTTATAATCCGTATCTGAGTTAGTGTTGGCGAAAGCAGATTTAACTCCCATTTTTTCCTGGAAGCGAAAACGAAAGTAAAAGTCACTGGACATTCGAAAATGTTCCATAGATGTTAAAAAAAAGGGGGGGGGGATTTTTTCGCGAAATGGATTAACAGCTTTGAATAAGAAGATTAATTATTCACTTTTTGCAGTTCTAGACAGTTTAGCCTTCTTCTCAAGGGAAGAAAAACTTCGTGATAAATCTCTGATTTGAAAGTGATTATGTGCTTGGTTGGATTACGGTATTTCTTCTATTATTATGGGACAGATTGGTCAGTGGGTATCGTTTGCATCAGTGACTAATTTAGGGGAAATTAGTGGTCATACAAAAATGTATTTTGAATAAGATATAAGATGCAAACTCTCCGAGTCTGGATAAGTGACCAGGTTATTTTTGGAGGTTTTTAGAGACGCCGAACAACCTTTGATTCTAGTTTTGTTGTCGACTGGAGCATTGTTACAAAAGATAAGGTCGTTGCACACATTACTATCTAGATATTTAGAATTCCTACCGCATTCGTGGCCATGAGTTCGACTCTCGGGCATTCCACTGAGGGGTCAGTGATGTGTATTTATGGTGATAGAAGTTTACTCTCGACGTAGTTCGGAAGTCACGTCAAGCCGTTGGTCCGGTTGCTGAATAACCACTGGTTCCATGCAACGTCAAACACCATACAAACAAACAAACAAACCTATCACGCTTTGCTAACTGAGAAGCTAATACTATTTATTATGGTATACCTTAGTTATGGTCAGAACCGATTTGTGTCTGTTGCAATAATTTGGGTGAAATAAGCACCAGACATGAACCGTGTCTAAAAGCTTTCTGGATCAGTTACTGTCAGTTATTATACAGAGAAGTTCTCAAAAGCCTTATTCCTACAGTGCACCAAATGAGAATATTTAATTTACTCAACCTTCTAGTGAAATTAAAGTGAGTAACGCCCTTATATGGAGAGAGAGAGAGAGAGAGAGAGAGAGAGAGAGAGAGAGAGAGAGAGAGAGAGAGTTTTAATGATAATAACTTTATTTCCAATTGACACTGGTTATTCTACAAGAGGGAGAGAGAGAGAGAGAGAGAGAGAGGGGTGGGGGTGTGAAGACTGTAGGAAGATGAAACTACATAATATTGAAGGTAAATGTTTACATCGCTTTATTTCCACAAAATTGTGAAATAAGATTACCAGAGGTGCTATATATTCCTATGTATATTACGTGTTAATCGTTAATTTTGATTAATGCCTTTAAAGAGTTTATTTCAGTTATGCAGTTCTACCTATATTTTTAAAATCAAATAGCAATATAGTATTAATTGTCAAGAGCATATATCTACAAAACTGCTAGTGCGTCCAATTTCGTCAGGTACTCAAAATAATAAATCTGCCTCTTTAGCGATAATGACGCATATCAATCATCACCTTCCACAAGGATAAAGAAAAGACAGAGTATCTCCAAGATGTCCTTTGATCTTCCGTGGCAATTAACTTGAATTGGCATGACTTACAATTCTTGTCAAAGCAACTGCAGACGCGTGGCTTTATTCTCAACGAAATGGGCAATATCCCGTTTTTGTTGTCAACTTCAAAATGAACTCATTCGCTTGGTCAATTGCATTGCCTTTGCAGCAAGAGGTGGTTGCAGGTGTATCATTGTGGAGAGTTATGTCCGAATATGAGCTTCGCCTGTGATCAGAAAGTAATTAGTTGTGAAAGATCTTAGAAAATTATCTTGAGAGGGGAAAGTGATTCTCATCAAGAGACATTTAACAGAGACATGCATTTTGTAATAAGATTAAACAGCAGAAAGGAAGCAAGAGAGAGAGAGAGACAGAGAGAGAGAGAATTTTGCCAACGACTTATACCTCGCTAAATCCAAGCATTGCTTTTTTTTAAGGCTAAATTTCTCCCGTAGGAGGTTGGTGCCGTCAATGCACCTCACGCGGTGCACTGTAGGCATTATTTAAGGTTCTTTGCAGCGTCCCTTCGGCCCCTAGCTGCAACTATTTTAATTCCTTTTACTGTACCTCCTTTCATATTATCTTTCTTCCATCTTACTTTCCACCCTCTCCCAACAATTGATTCGTAGTGCAACTTCAAGGCTTTCCTCCTGTTACACCTTTCAAACCTTTTCACTGCCAATTTCTGTTTCAGCGCTGAATGGCCTTAATTGCCCCAGTGCTTGGCATTATGCCTGAAATCTATAAATCAAATCAATCGATGCTAAATTTTGAATTTCCCTATAAATTGCAAAAATATGCCTTTTGTTCGTGTGGAGTAACTTCCATTAGCGTAATACTTTCCCGTGATTTAGGTTATCGGCCAGTCTGATTATCACGTGGTGTCTTCAAGAAAATGTTCGAAAATTATGGTCTTCCATTTACGAGTCAATGTCCTTAATATTGGTGTCGGTGTTCGCAATCATATGTTCATACATGAATAAAAAAAAAAAAGGACCCTCTTTTACTGTTATTAATCAAATATGTACATACTGTATCTTCGAAAGACATCACAGCATCTCTCTCTCTCTCTCTCTCTCTCTCTCTCTCTCTCTCTCTCTCTCTCTCTCTCTTCAATTCATCGAGATTTCATCTCCTTAACTTTGGTGTGAATATCTCAAGCAAATTCACTTTGGCACTGAGGGAATTATGCTCTCTCTCTCTCTCTCTCTCTCTCTCTCTCTCATTGGTGTAGCAGCATCAGCATTTAAGCATCTGGGGAGGTCAAGAGAAAGACTGACTAAACAGGACTTGGGACTAAAACACATTCATTTCGTGTTTACAGTATCTTCATAATGATAGTGAAAATGTAGTCTGATGTATAAGTATAAAATATTGCCTGCAAAAATCGTGGCTGCAGTTCTGAGATGAGGTATGCGGCCGAGGTTTCTGTCAGTTGAAAAGAGGTGGGGGTGTTAGGGGGGCAGGGGGGAGGGTGAGGGGCGAAATTCATAAGTGAGGGCTTTTCAAACTGAGGGTAAACAAGCGTCATTATCATTATCGTTTCAGAAACCAGTCATGCCTCTTTCCACCTGTTTTTTTGCAACAGACTTTATATTCAACATGTGTCATATTTTTATTTCGAAGAGCCCCTTGTATCATTCATATAGGCAGAATCAGTAAGGCAGAAACGCTTTCCTTCTGTAAGGATAAGCTGCTATAGGCACGTAAACAAGATGAAATACGATCCACAAAAACATGAAGAAGTTTCTGTTCTGCTATTTCGTGCAGCCTTTGGAGAGAGAGAGAGAGAGAGAGAGAGAGAGAGAGAGAGAGGAG
Organism: Macrobrachium nipponense; assembly: GCF_015104395.2. NCBI lineage: Eukaryota > Metazoa > Arthropoda > Malacostraca > Decapoda > Palaemonidae > Macrobrachium > Macrobrachium nipponense. Next base: position 67,113,311 of record NC_087206.1, on the reverse strand, counting down.
AGAGAGTTCAATAAATGAAGCTTCCCTATATGGTCCTAATTTGGACGTCTTTTTCGAATTAACGAGAAGTTTTTTCTGAAGGGTATTCGATGCCGGGAACGACCCAGTCACCCAAGTACGAACACGGGAAATGCCTGTAGCACCGTTGGTATAGCTATATGTAAAATGAAGATTAAAAACTTTTTAATAACATTGTTTTTCTAAGATACTTGCGTTGAACTAATGTAAGTTTTAACAATCCTGCAATACGCAATAAATCCGATTATATATACTTTTAGAAAAATAGCGTCAGTAACATTGTTTTTCTAAGAAACTTGCCGTAAACTAATTTAATGACAGTTTTAGCAATCCTACAATACGTAATAACTCATTAATATAAATACTTTTGGAAAAATAGTGTCAGTGAGGGAAATGACCTCAGGAACTTATTTCTTAATTTCATGAGACCTCTGAAGTATTCTGAAATCAACCGAATGTGAACAAGAAAAAGTGAGGCGTTTTGGATAATGGCAGCCTAGACCTTGAAGCCAGTATTTTGCAACCAAAGATAAAAGGCAAATGAGACCACATACGGCCGAGTATGGACGTTAGGAACTGTGGAAGAATATTTAGAAATTCAGGAGACAGCTTCTCCCTCACAGAGACTGGTCAAGGGATTTACATAATAAAAGCTAACGGATTATCCTTCTCGCTGCACATACAAAGGAGGCCATTTTTGTGAAGATATGTATGGTATTTTTGAAACAAACGTGTCCTTCATCTTAAGTATGGCCTAGGTACGATAAAGCGTAACAATTAAATTTTTTAAAAAATTACTGATTATGCTGAGCTGGGTAGCATTTCTGTTGAACTTACCTTAATATCATAAACTTAGAAGTGAAATGGTCCTCCTTTAAAATTGAAATTTCAAAAAGACGGTAGATGATGACGCGAATTTACCATCAGAAACTTAAAAGGGAAATGGTCTTCCTTTAAAAATTTGGATTCCAAAACTGACGTACATGACAGAGCCCATACATGCGACAATCGGTGTGACATAAAAAAACAAAAACATCACGGAATAAAAGAAATGAGAAAAGCGCTCAGGGGTTGATGGACGTAGCCCTTCTGAGGGAAAGCAGAAAGCTTATCAAGAAGACGTCTGTGCATCATTACGAGGACACACAAGGGCCGCTCTACTGCGCTTTCTCGGGATATAAAAGGACACCCATAAAATCCCCCGAGAGAGATTCCAGAAGGGGGAAACGGTGCAGAGGAGATTCCAGCAATCAAGAATTCTTGGGAGTTATTTTGCATGGACCAGAAAAGTTCGAATATGAGAGAGAAGGCTGTTTAACATATTTGTTGATCAAGGAATATATATATATATAATATATATATATATATATACATATATATATATATATATATATATATATATATATATATATATATATATATATATATAAAGTTTTTTTGCCACGAAGGAAAAAAATTAAAAAGCGAGATAGCCAAGTACTTTTGGTCCTGTTCGGACCCTCAGTAAAGGGTCGAACAGGACCGAAAGTACTTGGCTATCTCGCTTTTTCATTTTTTTCCTTCGTGGCAAAAAACCTTTATATATATATATATATATATATATATATATATATATATATATATATATATATATATATATATATATATCCCACGTGCGTGCACATATATCATAGAGTATATGATATACACGCACATGGAAAGAAAACATGCTACCAATGCGCACACAAGCGAGTTATTTACGAAATGATCGTAAAACTCCAGAAAATTCGGTGCCTCCGAAGCTAAACGTGCACCGGTACCCCCACTCCCCCACCCCGTCCTGCGCGCCGTTTATCTTGTGGGAAAAGAAAGAACCAAAGGTTAAATGGAACGTAAGAATAGGATGAAATACAAGGTGATCGCTCTGCTTGGACGGTCGTTGGATAGGTTACCTTATAGTAGGGAAAACCACACGCACGGTTATAGATTAGGCCAGTTTCATTCTGCTTTTTGTAATATTAATAAGAAAATTGGTATGAAAATACGCAGAGAGTTGTACCATTCTTGAAGAAATGGCATCCCCGTAGTGGGGGTAGTGCCCGGTGGTGGCCTATCCTATAGCGTTGCCAGGCTCACGATCATGGCTAAATTCAACCTTAAATACAATAACAGCCACTGTGGCTAGGGGGCTGCAGATTGGTGCGCCTCAGCTGTTTGTAAGATCTGAGGGCGGACAGGAAAAGTTCGGAAGGACAGGCAAAGCCTGTCAGTTTTTTTTTTTTTTTTTTTTTTTTTTTTTTTTGAACTAAAAACGAACTCAGTTTTTTTTTTTTTTTTGTTTTTTTTCTATCGCAAACTAAAAACGAGCATTTTAAAAAGAGCACCATTAGTCTTGCATTAAATCACAAGAAGTCGCGATGTCCAGAGCACATAAGACACGTTTGCTCTTGCAATGAACTCTCTCTCTCTCTCTACAGTTCATCGAGATTTCGTTTCCTTAAACTTTGGTGTGAATATCTCAAGCAAATTCACTTTGTCACTGAGGGAATTATGCTCTCTCTCTCTCTCTCTCTCTCTCTCTCCCCCTCTCTCTCTCTCTCTCTCTCCAGTTCATCGAGATTTCGTTTCCCTAAACTTTGGTGTGAATATCTCAAGCAAATTCACTTTGGCACTGAGGGAATTAAGCTCTCTCTCTCTCTCTCTCTCTCTCTCTCTCTCTCTCTCTCTCCAATTCATCGAGATTTTGCTTCCTTAACTTTGGTGTGAATATCTCAAGCAAATTCACTCTGGCACTGAGGGAGAATTATGTTATTGCGACCCATCTCACGAAACATGAATTACTCCTGGGAACATTTCCATTTTTTAAGTGTCGAATTAATCGTCTTGGCTCTTGATTGCGTCATAAACTAATCGGTGGGAGATTTCAATAAGACTGTGAATGGGGCACCGATGGAACATTTTCAACTTAAAAAATACGCTGGTATTTCATAGCTTCATGGCAAACATTGCCACCCAGTTTTGACAGTTGGCGTTTCAATCAAGTTAGGTAATTTTGCGGTAATTCAGTGAATATATACAGGGTGTCCATAAAGTCCCAGTACCATTACAAGTATTTATTGCTTGTAATCGTAGTGGGATTTTATGGACACCAAGTATAAAAGGCCCATTAAAACGCTTTGGTTTAAAGCTATATTTCACTCCTTGATAGGGGTGGAAGTTATTCCACCGAAATATAGTCTATAGCTTTAACCCAGTCTCTTCGGAGGAAAGTTTCGAATCCCACCGCTGCCACCAACTCTTACGAGGTCAAAATGACACTCGTTTAAACAAATGGAAAAAATTCCTAACTTTGTAATGCGACATACCTTTCATGCTTCTCTGTAAGAGTCGCTGTCTGAAACTAGCTGAAAGTCAAATATCAAACTCTAGGCATATTTAAACTCCCACTATTACAAAAATATAATTTTTATTTCCCAAAATAGCCAACATGAAAATGGAATAAAATGGGTTAAGAATAACTAAAAAACGGAAACTTTAAACTTTCATATTCTTCCTAAAATCATATTTAAACAAGTAACCCCCTTTTATCTCTTTCTGTCCAAAAATTCAGTCTATCTTAAGTTAAAAACACGTCTAGAGAAATCCCATTTTTCTACATAGTGACTTCGAATCCAATTGAAAATGAGAATATAATTATCAGACAATTAAACATTAGAGTTCGTCAGTAAAATGCATTGTCACATCGCACTTCCCTTTCTCTAGAACCAAATTGAATGTCATTTCACTTTTACCTTTTCCGACGGACCTTCAGTGCCTCTTCTACACCAAAATCACTACTGTCCACTTTGACAGTTTGTCGTCTAATTCCTCCGTTAATTCACGTGCTAAAGATTATATGTCATTTTCTGTGGCTCGTATCACGAACGCACACCCACGAACCGATGTACAGATACACGCATGCTGCATACATGAAACTCGATAACTTTCCCGTGATTAACTCATGTCTTTGGAATGCATCATTGAACTCAATCATGCACACGTTTCTTTTTTGTTTTTCATCTCAGCATCTCCGAAGAATCCAGCGTGTTGCATCTGTCTCTAACCGGCAAGAGCTAAGGTTATCAACCCCACTATTTTATATATATATATATATATATATATAATATATATATATATATAATATATATATATATATATATATATATATATAAAGTGCGGAAGAAAATTATATGTTTAATTTGGATCTATTCTTCAATGTACAACTTAGAGTGTAACTATTTACCTGGTCATTTCCACTTTTGATAAATTGCTGGCAACGTGACAAAATAGAAAACGAAACCCTTTTCTTTTTATATGGCGATGTGCCCACGCCTGCTTCTTCCAAAAATTAATCATAATGTCGAGGGATAAATTCGTTTAGTTGCATCATAGGCCAGAATCTGACATCTCTACTAAGTCTTTCCCGCACCAGACGGATACCTGACCAGGCATCTTTGGCATCTCTGTATCAAAATTCATTAATTTTTGAAGAACTTCTTTTGTTTTCACGGAAATGCATACTGGGGTCATTTCATTCATCCCCAGTTCGACAAAATGTGATCCGAACTCCAGCATACTCGCCGCGCGTGCTGAAATCTACGGTCAAATAGAGCGTTGTTTCACCAACGAAAAATAAGATAGATACACTATATTTTATTTGAAATGGTTTTTCGGTACTGTTTAAAATGCACTTTTTTTATTTTTGTTTTTTTTACATTTGCATTCTAATGAATAATTCATTAATATCGTGTCCTAGAATTTCTTTTTCAGATCTTTTTAGGCTAGCTTTTCCCATAGGCCTTTCCTACCCCCAACAAGAACAACAACAGTAACAACAACAAAGTAGATTGTAGACTTACTCACCAAGTGAGCGAAAGCACATGATTTACGAAAAATCTAAGTAAATAAAAGAACACCAATTATTATTAAATGACCCATTTCCTACTGAGGAATATTGAACAAATCCATGATATGAATAACACCTGCTGGCCAAAATAAAAAAAAAAAATGTTTAAGCAATTTTTTTTATATTTTATTTTAATTTTTTTTTTCCACAGAAATCGTAACTTGTCTATTACTGTAGCTAATGAAATTAAGCATGATATCCTGTCAGGCCAAAGAATGTATGCAAAATCTGCAGAGTTATTAACTTATTCTACCCGGTGAAAGAAGGTATGAAAAATCCGAAGAGTTATTCACTTGTTACAAATCGTGATATAATGAGAGTGGTTACTGCAGGGTCACTAGAGGTCACTGCTGATTTACTGATCGTGTAAGGTTGTATTGTCACCAATATTGATTAACCATGCAAAATTTCAAGCCCATAGGACGAATGGAAAAGGTCGAAAATTGAGTTACAAATTTAGACCCAAATAAGACAGACGGACACAAAAGTGAAGTTAGATAAAAGCGTTTAAGAATTGTGTAACTGGCAAAAACCTTTGAGGACGAGCTCCAAAACCTAAGACAGTTTCACATTTCGCTAATTTGAAATCAACTGCTGTAATCTTTCCTTAACTATACATGATAGTGAACATGAAAAATATAAAATAATATGCTTGAGGCTTTATGTCCAAAAATTTGTGAGATAGTTATGTTTTTTGTGGGGGGGGCGGGTGCTCCCCGCAAAATAACACATTATTACAGTTTTACTCTGAATAGTTGTTTAACGGCTGAAAAATATAAAATATTTTACTTGAGGCATTACGACCAGAAATTTGTGAGACAGTTATGGTTTTTTTGGGGGGGAGGAAGGGAGGGGGCTACACGCAAAATAACGCATTAGTACAGTTTTACTCTGAATAGACGTTTAACTCCCCTTAAATCAATATGCAATAGTTTTAGTCATATTTTGAAACCGATTCTCTTTACCACGCTTCCGCACTCCATTACTCCACTGTATTACATTTGCATATAGATGGTCTCCGAACGTCTCGCTCTGGACTGTTTTTAACTCTTTATATGGTCCTGTTTTAATGATTTGCATTTTATGCAGCAGCAGTGGAAAGCGTTTTCTTTATACTGAACTTGTTTTGGCCATTTTTATACAGCAGGTATTTCAGGAAAGGGATTTTTCCCACTTTATATATATATATAGATATATATAATTATATATATATAAATAGTGTGCTAGTTGCACATTTGAGAAAAATTCCATTTCCTGAAATACCTGCTGTATAAACATGGCCAAAACAAGTTCAACATAAAGAAAACGCTTTCCACTGCTGCTGCATAAAATCCAAATCATTAAAACACGACCATTTAAAGTCGTTAAAAACAGTCCAGAGCGAGACGATATATTATTAGATTATAATATCGTATATAATATATATATATATATATATATCTATATATATTATATATATATATAATTATAATATATATAGATTATATATAATAATATAATATATATATATATATATATATTATATAGAGAGAGAGAGAGAGAGAGAGAGAGAGAGAGAGAGAGTCAATGGGCGTGAAGTCTAGTGTTCAATTTCCTGCCTCCGACCAGACGATCACATTTTCTATCAAATTTTCCAGGAGACGATATTTTCCTATCAGAGAAACTGTTGCTTGTCTTCAGATTCACAAGTTTCATGTTCTTCCAAGGCATTGAAAAAGAAACAAATAGTGCTCCGACCTCCAGCTTACTCGGGGCGCGTGCTAAACTGTACGATCAATTAGTGCCGTGTTTCTCCAACGAAAATTAGAATAAATGCGCTACTTTTTATTAGAAATAATTTTTTCTGTGCTGTTTAACATGCACATTATTCCTTTTTTTCATTTTTATTCTAATGAATAAATCATACATATCCTATCCCAAAATTCTTGTATCTTTAACTCAATGCGAAACACCTTTTTCAGACATTTTGATGCTTTTTTTCCTATAGACCTTTCCTACCCCCAATAACAACAACACCAACAACAAAGTAGTTTGTAGGCTTACTCCTCGAATAAGCGAAATGTTTTTCCGTCATCGCTGAGTGCGTCTATTCCTGTCAGCAATGAATTAAATGTTATTTTCCTCTCATTTATTCTATTTCCAATAACGTTCGTATTAACAGCAAATACTCGTTTCTATATCCGAGATAAATCGTAGTATTCACGGTTTTTGTGGAAGGGATTTGCAGTTCAATCCGCTGTGATCTCTGCTATTAGAGGAGAATATTTCCTGTCAGACAGAAACAATATTATATTTTCATTATTTTAAAAAAGTATAAAAAGACAAAACAGATCTGTCATGCGAGCAATTTCATCATATTGTTGCCGCTTAATGTCAATGAATTATTTCGTAATCCTTACGTACAGTGCTGTAACTCGTCCTGAGTGCTTTTTGATATTCGAACAAAGCAATGCTTATTCCAATTTCCGTAAGACTGATTAGCCCAAGATGCAGGTTATTAAATTAAAATAAGATAACGAGAGAAACTGATGTTTCATGATATGCCATGTTGACTGGTTACATAGGAAACATCAGCAAAGCTAGTCGTTGTTGATATATGCTGATGTTTGGATGTTTTTCTTTTCTTTATTTATTTTTGTTTTGCATTATCCTTTGTGTAGTGACATCAAGTAACATCTTGGTAAAATCACACGCGCCAAACAGTAACATTCTTTCTCGTATAACATTACGAGCTGTATTTCGAAGTTTTAGATTAACCTTCACTAATTTCTTTTATATTTGCGATGTTAATCTTTTCTCTAGCAAAAAAAAAAATCGCCTTCACAATTAGGGTAATTTGTTGCGGCTTACTGAAAAGAGGTTAGATCAAGGCCCATTCACTTTTATTAAACCATTTTCTCGTATCAAAAATTGCATTCGTATTGTGGGTAATTTATTGGTTGTTTACTTAAAATGTAGGGTTAAATCAAGACTAATTCGTCCCATCCATGATTCGGCCATAAATCGTTGTTTCTATCCTCTGTCTTGCAGCTGTGCTATTGATTGTTAGGAACGTTTCACCCGTCCTCTCCCGAAGATGAAGTTCTGTATTCCATTGTTTAACCATCAGTCCGTCAGTCCAACATTTATCATGTTAAGATCAGGAATCTTAGGACTGTTTATTTTAGTAAATGTCTCCTTCCATTTGTCGCTAAGCTTATAATGGCTTCATGTGATTAGCAATCCCCAAAAAAACTTCCACAGTGATACTGTTCATGAACTTGCAACTGCTAATGCAATAGATGGTTTGTTTGTATGGTGTTTTTACGTTGCATGGAACCAGTGGTTATTCAGCAACGGGACCAAGGGCTTTACAACGTGACTTCCGAACCACGTCGAGAGTGTTGAACTTCTGTCACCAGAAATACACACCTCTAACCCCTCAGTGCAATGCCCGAGAATCGAACTCGCAGCTACCGAGGTGGCAGGCCAAGACCATGCCGATCACGCCACTGAGGCGCTTAAATGGAATAGATGGTTCTTTGTTTTATCCCGTGCAATGAATCGCCGGATCTAAATGAAACCAACTCTCTCTGAATAAGGGAAGCCGTCCTTTGTAAATACTTCCGCTGACATCCGCTTTGTATTTTTAGATTAACATCGAGTGCAGTGGCACTACTGGACTTTCGATTGGATTACCAGGAGACGCGCCCTGATAAACAAATAATTTAGTAAGCTCGTCCCACAGTCATTTTGCCGTCAAAGTTCCTGGAAGGAGAATGTTCATATTTTCCAGAATATTTGTAACCATCTATATCTTCCAGAGTTTAAATTCGGTTCTTGGGGAAACCTTTACATATGATATACTCACTAGGAGAGAGAGAGAGAGAGAGAGAGAGAATCTTATCAGGTGTACCGTCATGGTTGACTGAGGTTTACCTCGGCGAGGGTTTCCCATTTTGTTGATAAATATCTTCGCTAATTAAAAACACTTAGGTTGGGACTCTCTCTCTCTCTCTCTCTCTCTCTCTCTCTCTCTCTCTCTCTCTCTCTCATCTGCGACCCGCAACGTCAAGAATTCAGTTGGGTACCTGATTTGATGCTTATATCAATAACTTTTTAGGAAACCCAGTCACGCCTGTCCTCATTCAGTCCGAGAATCAAATGATCACTTGATTAGTCTGTGATCCGGGAGGCTTATTTCTGAACTGTAACCGAGTACCGGCACCTTCCCCTTAAAAAAAAAAAAAAAAAAAAAACATATCTTAAAACTAACCATAGAATCTTCTTGAAAAATAATCTCGTTGTTTCCCACACCCAAATTACTTGTTGGAAAAGTCTTTGAACTAACCTAACGTAACCTATTTACAAACCAAAAAAACGGCTGCTTGAAAACAAAAAATAAAAAAGCAAAAACAAAACAAAAAAGGGGGATACCATATCTTAAAATCTAACCATAGAATCTTCTTGAAAATAATCTCGTTATGTTTCCCATACCCAAATTACTTGTTGGAATAGACTTTGAAATAACTTAACCTAACCTATTTACAAAAAATAAGTAAATAGATAAATAAATAAAAACGGGGCTGGTGCAATACTAGTATACATCTCTGGAATTTATACATCCGAGCTGCCGCTGATTCACGAGACCTGAGATAAAAGTTGGACAGTCAGACGCCTATCAACTGAAGCCATCACATATATATTTCTTTTCATTTTCTGTTCTCTCGCTGAACGGGATGAACAACTGTCGAATTGAGGTTCTCTACAAGGTGGAGATAAGTCATTATCGATTCTATTACGTACAAAAGCTGAATTCGAAAAGGTAAAATTTGTATTATTTTCATTTTATCTATTTTTATTATTCTAATTTTTATCTTTCAAATTTTTCTATTTTAAATGAAACAAGGAGAAGTATTTGGAGATGCGAGTTTGCTATTTCGAGTGAAAACAGAGCGTGAAAAGGGTTTAGGGGAGAAACTCATTCCAAAGAGAAATGCTTTCTTAAGACCAGAACTCCTGATTCAGACCCTGGTTGAAAGGAGAAGTTGGAGCTCTCGTTTTTACCTTCTCGGAAGACGGTAGAGAAACAGTGAGGAAAAGGCGGGAGGAAATCATCGTTAGCAAAGCAAAGCCTTTTGTAATAGCAGTTGATGAAAAAGTAAACAACCTTCTAGAAGGTAGATATTCACCGGCTACCTTGAAATAGGGAAGTACATTTTAGTAAAATTTTAGTCAAGTTCTATAGTCTATTACTATAATATTCGTTCACGTTAATGAACAGCAGTGAAGGTTATCTTTACTGGTCTAAATGGATAGAAGTTCACTCTGGACGTGGTTTGGAAGTCACGTAAAGCCGTCGGTCCCGTTGCTGAATAACCACTGGTTCCATGCAACGTAAAAACACCATAAAGACAAACAATAATTGGTCTAAATCTGGTATTTGAACGAACAGATGGTGAACGTTTTTCCATTTATTACGAAATAATTAAAACGAATATAAAGGCACAGACCAACTGTGTGGGAACTAGGAAACAGGAGGCTGGAGATACGATCAGTGGAGATCAGTGGAAGCCAAAGAAGAAAATATTTGAATAGTGGAATATCATAGAGGCCATTTGTGTCACTAGGCGTCGGAGACGATGTTGATGGCAGTGATGTAATGATATGTCTGATGTTCAGACTGCTACTGGTATTTCTTGGGGGTCGGTATCTTTATGATATTGACAGTCTTTTGTTATGGTTTTACAGGAATCATCAGCGGGAGCTTGTATTAAACACGCCGCAAAGGTGGATACATAATACCGTTGGGAGTCACTATCAAGGAAATATTAGGAAATATTAATGCGACTTTTTTTCCCGTGAATTTTATCTATGACATTTTTATTTTTTTATTCTATACAACAGTCAGACGATCGAGAGATAAGTAAAGTTTTAGGTTTGTTTAACGATTCAGATGCTATTTGTAATTCCATTTCAATTTCAGAACCTGTTAACTCTTCAAGAAAAAAATAAATAATAAGTTGAACTTGACAAAAGTTCAATCAGTCTCTTATGGCGCGCAATTGACCCTAGACACTGATGCTCGTAATATTTAGATAGCTTCTAAAAATGAACTTATTCTTGCATAGACCCTTTAGTCATTTCCCTCACCCTTTCTTCGATTTTTTTTTCTTAGGGAAAATAGTAAGGGGGTGAAATAATACGGTTACTCATTAATTACTCTAGTCCTTTCTCTCACTCTTTCTTCATTTTTTGGGGGGCGGGTGGGGGAAGACAGTAAGGTAGTGAAATAATACGGTAATAATCTCATCATTCACTCGGTACATAAATCCAAGGGAGTTTATTGTTTTTTTTCTTTTTTAATACAAATGCCAATAGCACAGCTCGCAAAAATTGATACTAGCGTGTTGTGTTGAAGATCAAACTGCACGCTTGAATTGAGAAATCGGTATCACTTGTCCACAGGCAAATTTTCAATAAATTGTTTACTTTAAGCAAAGTTTGACAGCTGGGAGCTATTGACGGTCTGCTCATTTCTGGCAGTAAATCGTTAGTCGGTTCAACGACCTCCTCAGATCGGTGGAATAAATGAAAGGCAGATCTGAACTGGTTGTGTATATGAATTTTATGTATATATATATATATATATATATATATATATATATATATATATATATATACATTGCACATGTTATGCATGTGTGTATGTATGTAAAAGAACTCGGTAGCGTGATCGGTATGGTCTAGGCCTGCCACCTCGGTGGCCGCGAGTTCGATTCTCGGGCATTCCACTGACGTGTGAGAGATGTGTATTTCTGGTGATAGAAGTTCAACGCTCTCGACGTGGTTCGGAAGTCACGTAAAGCCGTTGGTCCCGTTGCTGAATAACCACCGCAAAGCTTGATCTGCTCTCACATTTGTTCCTGCAAATTGCTCTCGTTTGATTTTCACGTCAAAACTAATAAAAAAAAGGTAAATGACTCAATACACGAGTCAACAGTAAAACAAAATGTAAGTGAGAAAGAAAATTGATATATGTAAGTATTCCTGGTTTCTTCCATATACCGATTTCCATTTAAAAACAAAGAAGATTAAAGCAAAGAGAAAATAGCGACTCTTCTCCTCTTTCGGACCATTAGCGAAAGTGAACCCCTTTTCTGGGGTCCATTTAATTCGGAAATATTACCAGTCCGAGAGACGCTCTAACTTGCAGATTATTGGACAGATATCGCTTACCAACATCTGAATATTCACAGAGGAATTGTCTTTTAACCCCTAAGTATTTGGAACACCTGGTTCCTCTACGCATAAGTTTCCCTGAGTTTTAGATTCAATGGAATTTTTCTCATTTCAAATTCTTTCTTTTCAAATTCTGCCAGCGACCCTCCTACCCGAAAACAACAGCTTACGGGATGCTGGAATAGAACAAAAAACGAACCCTTTGGAATAATGGCAAATCAATAATTAACTGAAATTCTGGCATATATACATATATATAACATATATATATATATATATATATATATATATATATATATATATATATATATATATATATATATATATATATATATATATATATATATATATACATATATATATATATATATATATATATATATATATATATATATATATATATATATATCCTAATTTCTCAAAAATTTACATGATGGGTCGTTGTTTTTCATATTCTGATTTTAAAACATACAGCTATAACACTGTAGACTTAAAGTTACGTACATGCATACATATACATGCATACGTAAATAAGAGATGAATCCTTTTTGCTGGTGGAATTTTAGTATGTCATATGTTTTATGGAATTTTATGAAATGCCCAGCATGCGTAACTCTATGAAACATGAAATTATGTTAAGAGACAGTCTTGCTTGAGTAACACGAACGTAAAGGCGAATTAGGTTCGGCGTTTGAATCTGAATCATTCACGATATTAACCTTAGGTCATGGTCACTTGGCGTCAATTAATTCCCTTTTCACAAAGAGTATGTCATCTTTGAGAGTGGCGTTTGATATACGGAAGTTCAGACACAATTTAAATTCATTTACTGCCATCTAAGGTTGTTAGAAAGGAATTCAGTTATTCAGGCTCATTCAACGGTTCACGTACTCCTGTGCTGAGCAAATTCAATTGTATACTCCAGTTTGTAGTCTTAATTTGAGGAAAATGATGAAAAATCTATTTTTCTGCATAGTGTTATGCTGGATAATCAACAGTATTGTGCATTCTCTCTCTCTCTCTCTCTCTCTCTCTCTCTCTCTCTCTCTCTCTCTCTCTCCAATTCATCGAGATTTCGTCTCCTTTAACTTTGGTGTGAATATCTCAAGCAAATTCACCTTGGCACTGAGGAAATTATGCTCTCTCTCTCTCTCTCTCTCTCTCTCTCTCTCTCTCTCTCTCTCTAAATTGAATGATCCGCCCTCCAGCTTACTCGGGACGCATGCAAGATTTTCCCCTCATACATAAATTATAAACATTATATTCTTAACTTGACGTAAATTAAAACTTACTAAAATCTACAGTCAAATAGTTTCACCAACGAAAGTTAAGATAATGTTATATTGAAAAAAAAAACAAAAAAAAACAATGTTTATGTACTGTTTAACACGCACATTATTATTTTTTTTTTAACATTTCCATTTAAAAAATTGAATCATGAATACCCTATCCTGAAATTCCTGTATCTTGAATTTAACGCAAAACACGTTTTTAGTCTCATCCATAGACCTGTCCTACCCCTACAACAAAGAACAACAACAAAGTAGTTTGTAGGCTTACTCCCCGAATTAGCGAAAATGAGTTTTCGACTATATATAGTTGTACTGTCTGGTCATTCTCTCGTGTAGCGGGTATCATTATTGGTTTAACTACTCGGGAATCTTGTGTCTTGAGCGAAATTGAACTGAGAGAACGGGGATCAGGTAGACATAAACGCCAGAAAGAGAGAGAGAGAGAGAGAGAGAGAGAGAGAGAGAGAGAGAGAGAGAGAATTATTTTGTGATAGTTTTGCATTGGCAGAGAAATCCTACACTTCTTTCAAAGGACGATATTGGGCGGGACACTTCATGGACTTTTGTGGGGATCCATCATCGCAGGCAAGAGTCGAAGGCAAAAGTTCGAATATTGGGAAAAGTGTTTAGCCGGAGTCTCTGTTTCGAGTCTTTTTCAGTCTAGTGCAAACACCAGATATGAAAGTGTCTTTCTGCTATTGCCTTTTAGGAACGGACGGGAATAGGGAAGGAATATTCCACGGGGATAACTGAAAAAAAAAGGGCTCACAAAGTGGGTGTGAGGGACGGCGTAAGGGGGAACTACGGAAACGCAAACCTCGTGAAGATCATGGTCTAGGTATGTACCTAGACCGTGGTGAAGATAATCTCGTAATGGCCAAGAAAAAGACGAACGTCGCACCATCGACGGTTTCTAGGGGAATATTCGACTTCCTGTGAAGTCTTTTATTGTAATCAATAATCGTATAATTTGCATATCAGATGAAGAGTTATAGCGAAGATACTCTAAACCATCCGTAAGAAACCTTTCGGGATATTCGGGTCAGTGGATGAATCTCGAGTGTGTAGTTCACACACGCATTGGCTGACCGTAGTAGACCATGTTACCTTGAAACGTAGTTTGTACTGGTCTTCCTTGCGTGGATCTTCTTGAAATGTTGATAACCTGCAGCACCTGAAAATAACATTAATTACCGAAGACAATAATGATTTTATGGTTCATTTATGAAAAAAAAAAAACACTATTTCAAACAATCAGCGAACAAACTAGATGGTATAGGTAAAGGTGAAAATAAACTAGATAATGTCTTACTTATACAACCAGCCTCCTTTTAGACACAGAACACTCCCCCCCCCCCCCCCCCCCCTCCACACTCCAACCCCTACCTCACTTGCCCTTCTCTCTCTCTCTCTCTCTCTCTCTCTCTCTCTCTCTCTCTCTGTGTTTGGTTGAAATGACGAAATCCGGATAGAGTACTTTTTTTCCTCCGACATTGAAGTGAAAGACAACACTAAAAGCTGGAGATAGGAGAGAATATCAGATAACAAGGAACAAAGAGCCCCAAAGAATGATGGGGGATTAGGGATCATGTGAGAAATGGGATGAATCAAGATTGGAATGGACGAGCAGATTATTTCCTCCAGAGCCAATCCCAACTGACGATGCCTTGTTGGAGGGATTATGCCCTTGGCGTCAGTATTGGGGCTTTGGAGTCTTATAGATCTTCCTCCAGCCGTTGTCATTCAAAGTCTGCGTGGATGCATCCAATGTGCGATGCATTTCGCGTGTACAAGTAAAGTTGATTGATATATGCGATATTTCACAAATTTCTCTATAGTTGATTACATACAAAGGGAATCATTGAGGTAATCAACAAAGCTTTCGTGGTCTTAAGGGCCCCATACACTAAACTATTGTATGAACGATTGTCTAAACGATTGTCGTTATCGACACACACACACACACACACACACTATTCAGACAGTACGAACGATCTCCGCACCGATTTCAGGTCTGACAAAGATTTTTGTCTCGGGAAGACATGACTCATCTCTAGAAGACGCGCAATAACGTTATATCGGCAGACAAACCCATACACTGAACGACCTGTGTTTGACAGACTGAAGTCGCAAGCTAGCAACCTGGTCGTGACAGATTCCTGCTGAGATCGTTGAGACACGAAACTCCGCCCACTTTTGCATTCAGACAAGCCCATACACAATGTTTTTGGGGGGCGAACGATACAGACATCGTTCAGTGTATGGGGCCCTTTAAAGT
>NC_087206.1:67077578-67092578 GCF_015104395.2 Macrobrachium nipponense | reverse complement strand
CTCATGTTAAATGTTGAAGTATATTTTCATATTTTCATGAGATAAATATAAAAATATAACAAATATTACAACACATATTTTGTTCAAGACTAATGTGGAAGTCAACTTTATTTTGTTGAGAAAGTGGTTGTAAATGTCAGGGATGTTGAAATAAAAAAAAAAAAAAAAAAAAAAAGTAACATTATTTACTGGTCGAGACTGACTGTGAGAGCATCCAGGTCGCTTCTTTGAACAAAAACATACACATGAGGTGATACGTAATATTCACGACACACAAGCAAATAAATCCAGAATTTTTATCCTAAAGAATGCTTCGTTAATAAAAGCGGAATTTATTAGACCGAATAAATGTTAAATAAATATCAAGATGTTAAGTCATAACAAAACCTTCACTCTTAATATAGATTTGGAAATGTGCCTCTCTCTCTCTCTCTCTCTCTCTCTCTCTCTGTGTGTGTGTGTGTGTGTGTGAGTGAGCGCGCGCATAATTTCCTCATCAGCAAAATATTGAACTTTCCTACACGGAACCTGCATTCTCACTATAGATTTGGAAATATCTCTCTCTCTCTCTCTCTCTCTCTCTCTCTCTCTCTCTCTGTTGACAAGGTAACTTGAAGACTTCAAAGGGACCTGAAGGGGCAGCATATTTGTTCACGGATGTTTCGGAGTAGCTTTGTGGGGCAAAATGAAAATAAAAATATTTGAAATAACAGAGATTTTTTCGGCCACCCGAGGGCTGTTGCGAAAAAGTTCAGCGCGTGTAATATATCGATAATCCTTAAATTAGACAGGTGAGAGCGAGAGAGAGAGAGAGAGGGGGGGGGAGGTGTAATTCCAAATCTATAGCAAAAGTGCAGGTTTTGTTAAAAGAGAAAATAATAATCAGTCACAAATAAATTTCAAACTTCAATGTAAGAAATCTTTTGAACGGCGTTTGTTGTAGCTGGCGATGGCTATTTGCTTTAACAGGCATAAAGACAGTTGTTAACTTCCCATAAATAACTGTTTATCTATGGGTTTTTTTCTGGATATAAAGCCTTATATAGAATAAACAGGTGATGAAGTTTTGCTTATGTTATAAACACTTTATCCGTTATTGTTCTGTTTCAATTCATCTTCCAGTTATAGCTGAAACGAGCAAAAGTATTGTAAAGACTTCTTTCCGTCTCGGATATTCCACCTATCAACCGTTATTCTATGGCCTCGTTCTTTACAAAACGAAATGAAAACATTCCAGCTTAAATAAACTGCCCATAATGTCTCCACCGCCATTGATGGGTCATTTTAAAAAAAATCATATTTTTTTTGGAAAAGTTTTACCTCACGGCAATAATCCCCTAATGGGTTGCTCCTGGATTTCGCTTTTTCCATTCAGATCATTCCAGGCTGCAGTTGCGCTCAACACTTTTTCCTCCACTGCTGAATGATGATGATGATGAAGATGATCCCGGGTTAATACATTTTAATGTGAATCGCCTCGTTAAACTCTGCAGATGATCACCAGGGCTCTTCTAGTACTGGGACGTGTTAAAGCTTTCCTTGATTTATGCGATGTGTTTAATAATGTTTACTTTAGTTGAATTTTCCAAGTGCTTGACACAAGTCCGAATTCGCCCACATATAAGAATTCGCCCACAACAAAAGATGGTTTCACAAACATATGTACAAGCACACCGACGCACGTTTAATCAATCCTTCTATCTCGTTTAAATGTTTGCCAATGAGACGCTGGCAGACGGCTAGCAACGTCATGTCAAAACGCTACTTCCCGAATAAGCGAAAATACAGTTAAGTCTGAAAACGAAATGCTGTATGAAGAGGATGTGCAAATCTTTGATTAATAATATTTGAAGTAAAGAGAATGACAATTAAATCCGATACCGTGGTCAGTCGGCTTATCATGTTTATACCGCCACGCTTTCAAATTTCCTATGTATTACACGTAAAATGATAACATCGGGATATTGCTTGCAGAGTATTTCATTTTGACGTTAACCCGCCTAGTGACATACTTTTTGCGTTATCATAACACAATAATACTCTATCTGTAATGGATGCTTCTCAGCTTCGTAACTGAGATCTGCTTTTATTCAGTAGAATATCATTTCGAGGTAGCAAGATCCTGATGAGAGCTTGGGCGTCTTTCGACCATCTTTACGGAACTGTTTATATTGCAGACACGAATAGATAAGCAAACATTGCAAAACCATCTACTGCTAAATATTTCCAAAGTTCTCGGTTAGGTCGTTATGAAGTTGGCAAAGGAGAACCAATTACGTATTGACTTGAGAAATCGTGTTTGCCTTTGGAGTTAACTGAATTGCCTCTACAATTTACGAACAGAACAGATCCGAAACAAGCGACTCACTCAGTGGCATGATCGGTATGGTCTTGACCGGCCACGCGAGTTCCATTCTCGGGCATTCCTTTGAGAAGATAGAGATGTGTATTTCTAGTGATAGAAGTTCACTCTCGACGTGGTTCGGAAGTCACGTCAAGCCGTTGGTCCCGTTGCTGAATAACACTGGTTCCATGCAACGAAAGAACAGCATACAAACAAACAAGAATAGATCACAAACAGATCTATGCTCTAGGTGTTTGGCCGGGTCCTAATAATTCAGTCCTAACAGCCAATGAATTCGGCAAAGCGTATCTCGACATTTTTGTTTAAAAGTAGCGCCGATAACAGTTTGGGGAATATCGCCCCCCATATTTCACTACAGGGTCAATAATGGAGGTTTATGTGAGCTTCGGTAGTTATTCCTCCTGCAACCCTTCCGTGATTGATTGCTAGAGATTGGCGGATCAGGAAGGATGGGGCTGAACGTGTTATTTCGTTATTTGTTTTTGGGGTATTTTTACGCGTTGATGGGGGGAGGTATATAGCATTTAATAGCTCTAGTGCGTTGTATTCTCTTCCTCTCGCAGTTGTGAATGTTATTGCATAACATTCGTGCTCTACCTTCCCTCCCCTGTCTAAGATAAATGGCCAGTTGTCGGGGCAATTCAGTGCCCTTTTCTAAGCCAGGTTGTAGGGGAGACGCGTACCATAGTAGATGTCTAGGTCAGTCCTTTACGACGCTCCTGATTGGCTGTTGATAAGCCAATGGCAGGGCTGGAAACTCTCAGTGTCTCTTGAGAGTTCACATAGGCAGGGTGTATGTTCCCCCTCTCCTGAGGGATACACATTTCAAAAGTATCCCTCAGGAGAGGTGGAACATACATCCTGCCTATGTGAATTCTCGAGAGAGACTGATCCTTTGGAAATCATAATACTATCATTTCTATCCGTTGTTATTATCTTAACAACTTTCTGTAGAAATAATGACATAAAAACGAGGGAATTCCTCAGATATAGTAACTTTCTGTAGAAATAATTTTCTGTAGAAATAATGACATAAAAACGAGGGGATTCCTCAGATATAGTAACTTTCTGTAGAAATAATGACATATAAAAACGAAGAATTCCTCAAATATATTCCATTTCATATGGAACTTATTTCCTCGTTTTCATATGATGCATAAGTTACACCATTAGCACGAAATTATGAGGCTAAACCAGGATAGATTTTTTGAACGAAAAAGACAGACAGACAGACAGACAGTGTTTTGAGGGTCCTATAAACCACAATCGTTCGTAAGTGCTTGAAAAGTCGTGGCGGAAAATGGGGCGGTAATGGACGGAAAAGGTCTGGTTGTGTATAGACATTAGTGCCGTAGTCCGCTGCCATAACTCCCACGCCAGAGAGGCAGAGTGGGAGGCCAACACAACAAAATACTCTCTAATCTAAAAACCTTCTTTTCGGGCAACGACTCCAACGGGATGAATCGATCTCTTAGAAGAAGCAGACTCACACACACACACACACACACACACACACACACTGGCGTGGATATAATGTATCTTCTGTCCAACAGCATACTTGAGGGCATTTCCACTATGCAGTATAACATGCTAAAATATAAAATAAATTAAATAAGCATCAGAACTTTCCAAACAAACATCACAACAAGTCAAAGATTTGTGGACATTCCTATCTAGCGCTTCAACAACTAACTTCTTTTAGAAGAAGCAGACTCGTGCACACACACACACACACACCCTGGCGTGAATATAATGTATCGTTGCTTATGCCTTCTTCTATCCAAAAACGTACTTGAGGGCATATCCACAATGCAATATAACATGCAAAAATTTTAAATAAATAAATAAATAAACATCAGAACTTCCCACACAAGCATCACAACAAGTGAAAGACTTGTGGGCTGTCCTATCCAGCGCTTCAATAACTTCTCCAACATTCTGCAGTGTCGTTCTCCACTAACTTCTTGGCCTCATTCTCAGCAGGTTTGCGATGTGTATGCGATTAGTTTTCAACATATGTTGATGACTCGTCTGACTGATGATTTACTTTGCTCTCGAAAACTGCGCATTGAGCTAAAGAAAGAAGGTTCGGAAATCAAGGAGATTAGTGTCATAAAACACTGTTACTGTATTAGTGTTGTTTTTTTTTTTTTTTTTTTACTGCATAACTGTATGTTGGTGTTTAACAGAGTGTTTTACAGTATAACTTTGTTTGTTGCTGTTTAATTGCTTTTTTACTGTATAACTGTGTTTGTTGCTGTTTAATTGCCTTTTTACTGTACAACTGTGTTTGTTGCTGTTTAATTGCTTTTTTACTGTATAACTGTTTGTTGCTGCTTAATTGCCTTTTTACTGTACAACTGTGTTTGTTGCTGTTTAATTGCTTTTTTACTGTATAACTGTTTGTTGCTGTTTAATTGCCTTTTTATTGTATAACTGTGTTTGTTGCTGTTTAATTGCTTTTTTACTGGATAACTGTGTTTGTTGCATTATAACTGGTTTTTTACTGCATAACTGTCTTTGTTTCTGTCTAACAGTTTTTTTTACTGTATAACTGTGTTTTTTGCTTTATAACAGTGTTTTTTACTATATGTTTGTTGCTGTAGAACTTTTTCTTTTTACTGTATAACTGTGTTTGTTGCTGTTTTACAATATTTTTTCACTGTATAACTTGTATGACTGTGTTTGCTATTGTATAACTGTGTTTATTACTGTAAAACTGTTTGTTGCTGTATAACGGTGTTTTTTTTTTTTTTTTTTTTTTTACTGTATAACTGTGTTTGTTGCTGTATAACAATGATTTTTGTCACCAATCTAATTGATTTCCGAACTTTCTCTTTAGCTCAGGGCGAAGTTTTCGAGGGATAAGTAAATCATCAGGGGTTTAATAAGTCCGAAATGGCCAAATGGCGCAGGCTGTGACGTCTACTATTTTTTCCTCTTACTCGGGAAGTAAGCCTACAAACCACTTTGTTGTTGTTGTTGTTATTGTGTTGTTGTTGTTGGGGTGGGGGGATTAGGAAAGCCTAACAAGGTCTGAAAAGGTATTTCGTGTTGAGTTAAAATACATGAATTTTAGGAAAGGATATTTGTTATCTATTTATTAGAATGACAATGTAAAAATAAATAATATTCATGATAACGGTACAGAAAAATTATTTCTAGTGAAATATGGCTTATTTATTTTAATTTCGTTGGTGACAGAACGCTGTATTTGACCGTAGATTTTAGCACCCCCCCCCCCCCCCCCTCCCCTCCCGAGTAAGCTGGAGGTCGGATTACACATTGTTTATGTTTTCACGACCCATTTACAGTTATAGTTATCAATTAATGAAAGTGTGATTGGCCCATTCTTTAAAACTGCCGATGTGTAGATAACTGAAGACTTTTGAATAAACAGCAAAGTTATAAATGACTTACGTGTATGACTTTGAGGCCTTCAGCAATTCCCTAAAATCATAGAAACTGATTTTGATGACTCTATGGTTTATATTTTTTTCATATTTTAAAGTCCACTTACGTGGTTTATTTGCCAATTATTTACGTTTGGTCTATAAAGTCCCTCAAACGCTGATAAAAGGCGTCTAAAACTTTCTTAAAGTCAAATTGTAACTGAAGTATTTTTCTAATAAATGGAATATACTTTAAAGACATGGAGTGGAATTAAATAATATATGTAATTGGAATTAATTAATGTCTGTAATTGGAGTATTTGTCTAATAAATGGAATATACTTTAAAGACATAGAGTGGAGCAAATTAATGATTGTCAGGTCGTAACTCCTTCTTTAACGAGAGGCCTGAAGAAACCTTTTTGGAAAGAGTCATACTGGCGGCCCCTGGAACAGCGCCCGATCGAGTCCGTCGCTTTCACCGCAGCTTGAAACTCCATCCCCGGTGGCTTTCAGCCCCCCCCCCCCCCCCCCCCCCCCCCCCCCCCCCCCCCCCCCCCCTCCCCCCCCCCCCCCCCCCCCCCACCCCTCAAACCCATACACATTTGCAGGTCTGAGTGTAGCGTACAATATTCCAGTTGTAAGAGGATTTCATCAAATTATTTTTACCTTTCTGTGAAAGAAAGCTATAGAGATGGCTTTATCTGCACGTAAGGATTTTTTCTGCCCGCCCTCAGATCTTAAAAACCACTGAAGCTAGAGGGCTGCACATTGGTATGTTGATCATCCACCCTCCAATCATCAAACATACCAAATCGCAGCCCTCTAGCCTCAGTAGTTTTTATTCTATTAAAGGTTAAATTTAGCCTTGATCATGTGTCTGGCATCGCAACAACGCAGGCCACCATGGCTGGCTGAGAGTTTTGCGGGCCGTGGCGGAAAGTATCATACAACATTATACACTGTACTAAAAACTCGATTGCGTATTTTTCCATCGTTATAGTGGCCCCTTACGGAAAATGGCCGTTCCCTTGTCCCTGTAAACACACCATACACTACATTCCTCTGGGACTGGTTTCAATGGCCTTGCCAAGGTTGTCCGTCTGCAACGCCAGTTTCACTTTTAATCTACTGCTGCAACTTCTCATTTTAGACTCACGAAGTTATGCCTTACCCTCGTATGAATAACAACAGCAATATGCATTCCAAGTTTATGCAACACCTGAAATTAAATAAATAGCGTCAATTAAGCAGTAAGCATTAGTCTGCCAAATGACATATGCTATAACGCATTAAAAATAGGTAATAGGTCTCTTTTGCAAAGTTTAGTATTTCTTTCCTTGTTTTGTGATGATAAAATCCATTTTATTGTTGCTTGCAACTTTTTCTTAGAATTGACCGAGTAATATAAGGAAATCCTAGTTTATTCTATTGTCGTCTTAAAAGTCTTACGCTTAATATTACAAAACCCACGAGACATATAATGGTGTCACAACAGATGTAAATTTACCATAATAGCAGGGGTTCCGACAGCTGTGTTGTCGTACAGGTGGCATAAATGGTACTTACGTTTGAGTTTTAGAACCCGATAAATGTCTTATTTAAGTTTCAAGGAGTTACAAGGATTAGGATGTCTCAAAGACTTGTTAATCCATCCGAGGAGACATCGTATGCTCACTTATCTCTTTAAGTAATCAGATTATGATTTTGCTCATTGAAAAATTCCATAACTTTGGATTTAAAGCCCTTTAGCGTTTACTTTTAAGGTTTTGATTGAATATAGAAAGACATTATGTTACCATAAAACATCCATGAAGACTGTCATTAAGTTCTTTATTGGGTAAAACAGATGCAATTTAGTAGCAGTTTTTATCGAATTGCCTAAAAGTTAAAAAAAAAATATGTAAAAATGATATATACGGGGCAGAGCTTGGAGCAACTTTATAATATAAACTGAGAGTTAGTTTTTACTTTTTTTTTACAATATCAGGCGATGCGATAATTTTTTAATTTTTTTTCTAATATTTCAGAGACTATCGAAAATGTTCATTGCAACAGCTTAGTCAAGTCGTGTTCTGGAATAATGCTTGAGAGAAGAGGATTTATTTGAAAAGTTTCACTTCAGTTAAAATTTTTTTTCTTAACATTCAAGGAACTAAAGAAAATCCTTATGAAAACACATCATTCCTATTTTGAAATCAAATCTGAGAGAACCGAATTTAATTCGGTGAAGCTTCTGCCAAATGGATTATTGGACGGTTATCTAGGCTAGAGATTATTACATTCTTTGCAACAACTTGGAATAATTAAAAGCTTATTATTAGTAGAAGGGAATTATTGGATGAATTCATTATAAATTCGGTTTTTAACTAATGCGTAATATGCCATATGGCTGCCACTGAAGCTATACATTCATATATCATAAATAATATTGCCTGCGCTTCAGTGGCATGGTCGGTATGGTGTAGGCGTGCCACCTCGATGGCCGCGAGTTCGATTCTCGGGCACTCCATTGATGAGTAAGATATGTGTATTTCTGGTGATAGAAGTTCACTCTCGACGTGGTTCGGTAGTCACGTAAAAAGCCGTTGGTCCCGTTGGTGAATAACCAATGGTTCCATGCAACGTAAAAACACCATACAAACAATACAATCGAACAATAATATTGCCTTACTAAGATGGGAATATTGTTCCTTTATGCAAAATAGAGTCGTTTTATTAGAGTGCCTTCTTACTATATGACCCGCTGCAAAGCAGAAAAAAAAATAAGCAAAACCACAAGAAAAACTCTTTTCGAAATCTAATGACAGATTAAAAATCAAAGAGAATCAATTTTTAATATGAGAACTGGAAATTCATTTGATCGAAGACGATGATCTTGCAACTCCAATTATCGTAACCCGCTTTGTGGATTCTCATATTATGAGGTTTCTTTCAAAAGCTCTGTCTCCTTCTCTCTCTCTCTCTCTCTCTCTCTCTCTCTCTCTCTAGGCTTATCTATCGAAGCTATATTTGTGACTCAGATCATTCATTTTTTTTCCCCCTAAATTAGCGCTTCTATGGATGAGGGAGCAATCTTTTAGTTTGTCCCTATTTAGGAAGGTTTTACTTACGATGTGTTTTGAAGCCAATTCGCCTGTTTTTTTTTATGTTTTTAATTCAAAATGTTTTCAATCATTCGGTGTCTGAAGTAATTATGTAATTATGGTACTTTACATACTGATTCCTTCAGGTCATTAATTTGGGAAAAATTTATTCCACACACACACACACACACATCTATATATTATATATATATATATATATATATATATATAATATAGATGTGTGTGTGTGGAATAAATTTTTCTCAAATTAATGACGTGAAGGAACAGTATGTAAAGTACCATAATTACATAATTACTTCAGACACCGAATGATTGAAAACATTTTGAATGTGTTTTCATAAATGATTTATTGAATTGAATTATCTAATGTAACAAACACGTTACAGAGACAACCCTACTTTCATAGTTATTCAGAACTTAGATTGCCTAACAACCCTAATCAAGAGGCGAATCATTGAACGCGTTAATTATTGCAATTCATTTCACGCGCACATGACTCTAATTTGCATGATGTCATTCCATTATTGAGAAGCTGGTATTGTATATGAAATTGTGAATTGCAATGATGCTGGAGAACGACTGATTGTAGGGCGGGGGGGAAGGGGGGGGGGGGGGGGGGGGGGGGGTGGGGGGGGGGGGGGGGGGGGGGGGGAGGATCTGTATGAACACCTAGTTTTATTCCTGCTTATTGGTGGATGCAAAAACTTTAGCATATATATCTGCACCTCTCTCTCTCTCTCTCTCTCTCTCTCTCTCTCTCTCTCTCTCTCTCTCTCTCATTGCAGCATTTAAGAGGAAAGAGGAAAACGAACTGCGCAAATTTACCAGCTTACATATTCAGTGACTGTAAACTTGAGCTGAATTTTGTACTAACTGTAACAGCCATATCCTGGCTTCTAAAATGTATTGCTGGACGGTGGAACCCTTAAAGATACAGTAGTCGGTTTAATGAACGCTACGGACAGTAAGTAGTTAAGTGACAAGATTACCTAGTTGCCTTCGAGAATTCGACTAACTACCAGGTACTATATAATGTCACGCCTAGAATATCACAATATGCCTAATAGCTAGTGATTCTATCCTACGCAATAAAACACACACACACACACACACACACACTCACACACACACACACACACACACACATATATATATATATATATAGATATATATATATATATAGAATATATATATATGTATATAATATATATATATATATATATATATATATATATATATACACACACACACACACACACACATATATATAGTATATATATATATATATATATATATATATATATATATATACACACGCAAACACAACACACACACACACACACACACACATATATATATCTATATATATATACGTATATATGTATAAGATATTCAGTTCACGAAGATATCATTCGCTACTGGTTTTCACTCACTCGGGGAGCAAGCCTACAAACTACTTTGTTGCGGTTGTTATTGTTGTTATTCTTGTTCTTGTTGAGGGGTGAGGGCACAGGAAAGCCTAAAAAGGCCTGAAAAAAGGTATTTCGCGTTGAATTAAAGATATAGGAATTTTAGGATAGGATATTTATGATTTATTTATTAGAACGAAGTTGTAAAAAGCATATAATACACATGTTAAACAGTACAGAACAATTATTTCTAATAGATTATAGCGTATTCATTTGATTTTTGTTGATGAAAGCAACGCTGTATTTGACCGTCGGCTTTATCCGACGGCACCCAAAAGTCCTCTGGAAGTCGGACAACGCCGCCTTGGTTAGGATAGTGAGGAAAATTTGTAATAAAAAGTTAACTTTCATTGGAATAATTCCTTGTAACTTCAAACAGATTCAGTAGAAAGTGTCCTCACAAGAGTCTTTTTTTTCCATAATGAAATTTAATTAAAAGCATTCAGTAAAATAAAATTACATTTAGTATTTTATAATAAATGTAAACCGTAGAAAGGAAACATTGATAATATCGATAAACAGAAATATACACATAAAACGTAATTAAACTGAAAGATACTTTGTCAGGATAATTAGCGAAGATATATAAGATTTATGGGGATTGTTATTAATATTAAAAAAAGCAGATTTTGAAACAGAACCATAACATGAATTGGAAGAAACAGGTCACTCTACAAACTAGCATTTAATGCTCAACGGATCTTATCATATATATGGTGCTTAGTAATCCCGTATAATGTAGTTTACCACTTTCCTCCATTAAAGAAAAACAAACTTTCCTCCCATATCCAATTTAAGTCCAAATCCAAAATCCTTACCACACAGTAACCAAATCGACAGTCAGAAGATAAACCTGATTCCAAGGATTCCCATTTCCATAGAACAAACATTATTCAGCTCTGAGGTCGAAGGTAGAGTTTACTATTGAAAGCGCCTTCCATTAAGGGCAAAGTGGAGAACTGTAGGAAAACAAAAGACGACGAAAGTCAATGGAATGAACATCAACTTAGTAAGATGAAAAAATACACGAGAGAGAGAGAGAGAGAGAGAGAGAGAGAGAGAGAGAGAGAGAGAGAGAGAAGTATGCATGGCAGTGGAATTTTTTTTTTTTTTTTTTTTAGGAAAAGTGTGTGTGCGCGTGTGTTTTCTTCACTGTAACCATGCACTAAAATAGCCAGATACCTAATCGGATCAGCTGATAATTAAAATATAACCTTCCGTCTTACAGTGGTTGTACATAGGATGTGAAATAATACAACAAAAATTACTTCCTGAAAAAAAATGTACATGACCAGAAATATTCGGTTATTTAACACACATACATCATGACTGAGAATGCTATATATGTGGTGATGCGTAAGGTATACTGTGCTACATTTATGGTTATCAGGGAGAAAGACGAATGTAGAATGGTAAGCGAGATAATAATTTTAATTATTTTCACGGATAATAAATACACCAGAAGATATTAGAGTATATTCGGCATGGTCCTTCCAGTAGAGATCAATTTATCATAGACGAATTGTAATTGTATTGCAAGATTGCTCATCCGTTATTGATGCTAATAGAATCAATAGTCACGTCTGACAAATTATGTGGCCAAGTTCGATGTCTTATCGTCTCTCAGTTCCAGGAAGTACGAGGTTTTGCTCTGATAGATTTTGAGTGATTAAATAAGTGGCTGTAATCAAGTGTATATGTTTGGGTATAAGATCAAAATATATTTTTCTCTCAGCAGATGCAACATGCAAAATTTCATGCACGTTGTTACACGAAAGACATCATGGAAAAATAGTATAGTTCCTTCCATATATCTCACGTAACTATCAACGTGACATTTGCTTTATAGAAAGCCAGTTAATGATATGCAAATGACATTCCACATATGGCAGCATCATTATAGAAGCCGAATCTTTTTTGTGTTGTGCTTTGTAGGGTAATTTTCGATAAACTAATAATAATAATAATAATAATAATAATAATAAAATAATAATAATAATAATAATAATAATAATAATAATCCAAAGAAATCTCATAATCACATGAGTCAAAAATAGAAATGTAAATCCACAATAGTATGTCTGTTTGATTTTGTTATTCAAAATATAAAGCAGAAAGCTTTCTGCTTTATATTTTAGGGCATGAGAGCTGTCGAATGTCCGACCTATTCAGCTGAGTTACTAAACACACGACAAATCTGTTTTTTCATATTATTATTCCGCTAAAATCCCTTCCGGTTGCTAAACACTTCTTCTTGATTACTTTATTTCATATGATTACTTTATTTCATATATTAATCTTTGCTAATCAACTACAAGAAACGTATGAAAGGGACAGTAACAGCCTGCGAAGAAATAGAACGTACTTCCTACAGACCTGTTTAAGATTCCTCTTCCTACGAACTCGCTTGACTACACCTCTCACCCAGTAGTCATTAACTTAGAAAGCGTGATCACCAAGCAAGAAGACCACTGACACAAAACAGTCATAATGAAATTATTCAAATCATTCATCTAAAGCAAAGTCTTTATCCATGCTGCTTCCACAAAACGCTAACTTTAACCTCGAAATACCGAGAGTTTTTTTTATTTTTTCCAAGACAAAAACATCACCCCCCCCCCTTATAATTTTTTTCCTTTTTTTAAATTTCGCGGGAAGCTGCAGTGGCGTAGTGCTTTCAGTAACGAGTGTTCGTAAGTCCTGAAATATAATTTCTTCCTCCATCCCTGTCTTCATATTTTGGTAAAACAAAATTAAATCAACGTACTACTTCCTACATTAGTGTTATGCAAAGGTACCAGATATAAACTAACTGTACGATCAAGTTCATATCAATGACCTTAAATTAGGATCTAGCATAATACAAACTGAAAATCCCACAAAAGCAGAACTAATGACATTTATCCTTGCTGTTCAGTTGCAAGATGCAAGTGCATGAAAATGAAACGTTTCTCGCGAAATTCAAGGATAGGACGTATTTCTCATTACCCCCGTACTAGGCAAAAGTTGGGCTGAAATATTTATATCTCGTTGCCTTCGTGATTTTCCGCTCAAGAAGAATAAATTTTACGAGGTACGGTGGGGGAATGGATGCAGTGTACTACTGGGATATTAAGACTGGGTATGTGTTCAATGTTGTTCCTTCTAGAACAAAGTCCTTTAGTATTTGCAGCCTGACGGTCTTCCCTGGCAGCGCCTCAATGGCGTGGTTAGTATGGTCTTTGCCTGCCACTTCGGTGGCCGCGAGTTCGATTCTCGGGCATTCCAGTGAGGGGTCAGAGATGGGTATTTCTGGTGCTAGAAGACTCTCGACGTGGTTCGGAAGTCACGTAAAGGTGAATAACCGTTGGTTCCATTCAACGTAAAAACACTATACAAACAAACAAACAAACTCTTCCGTAGCCAATACCGGCACAAACCAAGAAATTGGAAAAAAGATATATTTCATTCTGAGGATCTTGGCGGGTATTTAAGATTGGGGGAAAAATGTCATATGATAATGACTACGACCACACTGTTGCTGTTTTTGATACAAGTTAATTCATGTCCTAATTTCACAGCACCCCCACCCTCCACACCCAGCTATTTTGCATAACTAACTGAGCTGTATGGTAACGCCCCTAAATCAGACAAAATTGACATAAATCATGGTTACTCCACCAAATTACTGTTTTTCAACGCAATTTAGCACGGAAACAAAATTTCAGCCATTTTTAAAGATGAAAACTTACTTCACTGAGTGGCTGCAATTATGAAAAGAATGATTTTAATTTAGTCAAATTATTATTAAACGGGTAATCAGATAGAAAGGGAATATTTCTCACTTCTTGTTGAGCTAATAATTAGACAAAATATTCTGTTTCCATGTTTGTTCTTCTTTCCCACCGTTATCCCTACACTAAGGGGTCGGTTGCCTGATACGCCTTTCCTTACAACATCAGGCATGGTGTATTATTTGGCAAAAAGGTTTTTACGACCGCATGCCCTTGCTGTCATCAACCACAGTTACTGGCGGTGGGCCTCGCCTTTTGACTAAAAAGTCCACCTGCAAGGCTGTTTCTATGTTTGTTCTAAACAATAACTTCCCGTAAACTCTGGAGCTGTTTAAAGGTCAACATTATGTCGATAACGATAGGAATTTCATTTAGTATTATTTAACTATTAATGAGTTAGGATTTTATTTAACCATTAATGAGTTAGGATTCAGAGTATGACATTTGTTTATCAGCACTGATTGCTTCATCACCATAGAAATGACTTGTTATGATGTAACCAAAGTGATTTAATATTTTTTCGAATGTCGATTAATTTTAGTCGCAACTGTGATGTTTGCTCAATCATTTAATACACAACACAAACCAATTACGAGCCCTCTTTTACACACTTAATGCCATTCAGTGTCTTATATGATAAGTTACAAGACTCTCGGTCAATGAGGCTCAGTATTGTTCTTTGAAACAAGACTTGAAATGAATAAATAAACTTTTTAACAAAATAAGAACTGGACCAATAGAAATTTGTAATTATGCCGTTTGCTAAAACAGTTTCCATGTCATATGTCAGCACTGTTCAGAGGTGGACTAGCATCGTATATGCCTCTCCGATTGGAGATTTGCTCTTGTCAGTACAAGGACTATTCCCACTAAAATCCTCTGTAAGAAACATAAC
>NC_087206.1:67070078-67072578 GCF_015104395.2 Macrobrachium nipponense | reverse complement strand
CTACATTGCTTAGGAAGTATTCGCTTAATAAATGAGTTAGCTGACATACGAAGCCTG
This sequence comes from Macrobrachium nipponense, assembly GCF_015104395.2. Lineage (NCBI taxonomy): Eukaryota > Metazoa > Arthropoda > Malacostraca > Decapoda > Palaemonidae > Macrobrachium > Macrobrachium nipponense. The sequence goes on along the minus strand of NC_087206.1, from coordinate 67,072,521 downwards.
CATTTAAAACATTGTGCAGGAAGACAAAAAAACATCATCGATACAAATGTAAATAATAAGACCTGCAGTGAAAAGAGAACAACAGGTTTATTACGAAGACGATAAACGAAGTAGTTTTTCTTTCTGCTATCTACCCTGACATTGATCATATTCACAAACCTTAAGCTACAAATGTCGTTTAACGTCATATTCAGTCAACGTCCAAATAAGCACCTAAGGAGAATTTGTGAGAAACGATCGTCACCAGCTGGACTCGAACCACCGAAATGGAAGGGGGGAAAGATGGTGACTTCAGTGACGTCATCCATAGTCTGGCTATCAAGTGGGTGATGGATGGTTTGTCATCGACGATCTCTTCGTCGCTTATTCCGAGGTTGAGTGGATACCATACTGAACGAACTTCGTAGCTTGATGTTTAGCATATATATAGAAAGAAAGTACTATATTTCAGAGACTGCTGTCTCTCTCTTCAGGTAGGTAATGAAGAGAGAAATAGAAGTCTCTGAAATAGAGGAGTACTTTCTATATTTGGGCGTTTTTATGGGCTCCTTTCATTAGATGGAATTCTGTATTAACAGGACATTTTTACTCTACATATATGGTCCGACTTTGGTACAATACGGTACAGAATTTTCGCCGTCTTTTGTGATTATACGCCTATACATACATGTATATACATACATAGTCCGACCATCAGTATTCCATTTATCACTTATAAAAGTAATTCCCCTACGCTGATATTCGAAGTAGCGTGTATTCGATTTCAAACGACATTTGTAGCTTAAAGATTGCATATAAATCACATTTGTGATAAAAAACGTCATATATTATATATATATATATATATATATTATATATATATTATATATATATATAAAATCAGTAAATATCGAAATATTATATCTAAATAGTAATAAAATTGTAATCTGAAATAAATTAAGTATTTTTTCGAGTTTATGAGATTACCGAGTTCAATACATGCGTGACAAAGGCAGACAATATGATCATTCAAATTGGTATAAGAGAGACAAGGTAACGTGAAATAAACATGTGAATTCTTTATGTTCACGTGTTTTCCGAGTAGATAACACGTTTACCTTAAGAGAGAGAGAGACAGGCAGACAGACAGAGACAGTGAATACTACATACTATAGTAGATTCACATCAACCATGCATCTGATGTCTAGGCCATTCCCTTACGACGCTCCTGATTGGTTGAGCCAATCGCAGGACTGCAAACTCTCAGTCTCTCTTGAGAGTTCACATAGGCAGAATGTATGTTCCACCTCTCCTTGAGGATACGTCTTTCAGGAGAGGTGGAACATACATCCTGCCTATGTGAACTCTCTCGAGAGACAGAGTTTCCAGCCCTGTGACTGGCTTATCAGCAGCCAATCAGGAGCGTCGTAAGGGACTGGCTAGACATCAAATGCACGGTTGATGTGAATCTACGTACTATAATAATATTCGAACATGGTAGAGTGCACGTTGAGAGAGAGAGAGAGAGAGAGAGAGAGAGAATACTACATACTAATAACATTCGTACATGGTATAGTGCAGCCATCCTCAAACGGGGTTCCGTGAATGATCGCCAGGGGTTCCGTGGGAATTCATGTTTTATTTAATTATTTGTTATTTATAAGTATATATATATCTATTCGTTAAACATGCCATGAAAAATCGTAGTCCTATAATTGATTTTATCGTAACACATCGTGCGAGAGTTTTTTCCTTTGTTGTACTAAATGTATTATTCAAATGTTTATATATATATATATATATATATATATATATTAGGATTATATATATATATATATATATATATATGTGTGTGTGTGTGTGTGTGTGTGTGGTGTGCGTGTGTGAGTGTGTGTGTGTGTGTGTGTGTTTGTGTGTGTGTGAGTTAGAAATATATATATATATATATATATATATATATATATATATATATATATTATATATATTTCTAACTCACATCAGGATCTGTTCCACACGTGATTATGTATTGTCTCAGGGGTTCCTCAAAGCGCCAAAGGTTGGGAACCACTGGTATTTTGGACAAATAAAAAAAATATGCGGGTTGAATAAATGAATGAAATATAACAAGGAGCAGGTAAAAGCATAAAAAAATTAAAACTTTCACTACTCTGAAGATATGCCACTAAGTCCAATTATAGTTCATACTGCCAGTAACGAGTTTTGGCTTATAACTCAAGGACGATTATATAGTATTCGGTGTTCAGCGTCCTTCTCCTCAATCTAAGTGCAAAGGATGCATCCTTGTCCCGCAAAGGATGCCTGTCCAGCCGTTTCTTCTCCTACGACAAAATCCTTCGACACTGTGTCACTGGAACGGTGAGAGACTTAACGCAAGAAATATCTCCAGATATTTTGATGCAGCAAAGTGCCTTCTCCTGTCAGCGGTTACAGCGTCCAATATCAG
>NC_087206.1:67050078-67065078 GCF_015104395.2 Macrobrachium nipponense | reverse complement strand
AACAAGTATTTTCGTAGGTTTCCACCTTTTTTTTTTTTCAGTGCATAAGTGAGACTATTCTTGTCCATACGATCCGGAGTGTGAATATGCTTGGCGAGCATTATTTTAATTAGAGTATCCCCTGTTAAGCTCTCTCTCTCTCTCTCTCTCTCTCTCTCTCTCTCTCTCTCTCTCTCTCTCTCTCTCTCAGGACGTTTTTATCTATAAGGAATAACCAGAGGTCTGTTTTAAGAATCGAGCACAGGCCTATTGGTCATGCTCGGGTGCTTCTTTATATATATATATATATATATATATATATATATATATATATATATATATATATATATATATGCAGTCAAGTATTATTGCATAACAGAAATTTATGAGTTTTTTGTAGATATATATATATATATATATATATATATATATATATATATATATATATATATATGTATATATATATATATCTACAAAAACTCATAAATTTCTGTTATGCAATAATACTTGACTGCATGGATCGAACGGATTACTGGTTGTCAGTGGAAGTATGAATTTGGGTGATATCACTCCCTTTATGATACGCCCACTTACGCAAATTCAGTCTTAAATTTCACGGTTGGGATATGATTCGAAGATTTGAGGTAGTAGGTTGAAGTGAAAAAGGTGGAGTTAGTATTGTGGGTAGAGGTAGAGGTGGTGGGGGGGGGGGGGGGGGGGGAGGTCTGTCGTCTCCCTACTTAACCAGATGGTGATTTTTACGGATGTTCTGGTTGCTTGCGACCGACTTTCTTATTTTTTATATAGCGAGTCTGTTTCCCGGGTGCAAGGACAGGTTCTGGTGTCGGTCCTGAAGGTTCTATCTTTGCCTAAATAACAGACAGTGGCCCTGCATTGTAAGGCTTGCAATGCCCTTAACTAGGCCTAGTCACCTGAAGGTAGCAGCAGAGGTTAGAGCCTTTCTCGAAGATGGTGTTTTATACTCGGTCCCAGAAGCTAGAATCAGAACTACCAACCTCCCCAACTTCTCCATTGAATCTAGGTGCATTCATGGTTGATTATGTTTAATGTCGCGGAGATTTTCCTTTCACATTCTATTGATAATTGCATGGTTTTATGCATCTTCGCTAAAAATAATTGATATACACTATAATATTAAATATTTGTTTCCACATTGCTCGAAATATACATTGGTAATGTTGGTAATTATGTGTTGAACGAGAATTTCAAATTGTTTCGTTTCTATAGTTTGAAGTAATTGCTATACTTTAAAATAATTACTATTACCGTAATTTTTTCTTATGATTGTTATAAATATCATAGATTTGATATTTGTGCATCATATGTAGCTTTATTTTGCTTGATAGAGGTTTCACTGTAGAAAAAAAAAATATTTTTTAGCTACGAGTTCTAGTTGCCAGTTAGTGAATTTCGAACGAAATTCTCTGAAATTTGTCGCTTCAGTTTTGGAACTTACTGTACAACCACGAAAATGCATGAAAATGTTTCCTTTTGTGCAGGAAATAAGAGTTTTATTAACTCAATATCATCTTGTGATGTAAGCAATATTTTCTGTTCACCCGTTTCCAAGGCCTAACTGCTGTAACTTTTAAGTCCTGATATATATATATATATATATATATATATATATATATATATATATATATATATATATATATATATATATATCCATATATATATATATATATATATATATATATATAATATATATAGTATATATATATATATATATATATATATATCTATCTATATATAATATATATATATATAATCTATATATTATATATATTATATAATGATGACAGAATGTAAATATTGAAGTTTTAGATAACTATAACATGAATGAGAAATATAAAACTGGGAAAAAATTTAAAATGTACTATTACAAGAATGATACAATTTCGAGAAAACTTAAAAAAGAATGACGCAGACATGACGCATGCTTCAAGACGCTTACCGTACTAAATTTGAATGGGCTCTGATGATAAGCGTCGGGACCAAAGACGGAGGTCATATCTCTCGCTCAAGAAATTGAAATGAATCACACCGAGATAAGGTGACGCCACAGATAACAGCCATTAAAGAGACTGTAAGTGCGACAAAAATCAAGACGTATATACAAACGACGAAGAGAGCAAATTCGCTTTAGGTTTCCAGATAAGTTTCATTTAATGAATCCAGGTTAAAATGTCACAGGAAAGAAAACAAAAATTCACAACAATGTTTCTTAGATAGTGACCCTAAAGAAATAATAAGTTTTTCCTTGACTTTCATTTTTATCTCACTAAATCCTTTCTGTACGCTCACTCCGAAAAACAAATGAACCTCGACAGACTGCACCTGGTGTCAGAGAACTGAACGTCGTGAGCTATGCAGATGCTTTGAACCAAAATACGAAGCAGAAATTCGGTTTTAAAAAGCGCTCTGAACTCTCACTTGAATTCCAGTTCAAAACATTGGAATCGTCTCATCAGGACTTATATATATAAGAAGTTACAGTCAGCACCTGGGACTTGAGAAGTTGAACAGGAAATATTGCCAGCATCAGAAGATGTAATTGAGTTAATAAAACTCCGTTTCGTGTACATATGGACATATTTTCACGGGTTTTCATGGTGTTCTAACCAAAAATATTTAACGAAAAGCTCTAGCAACTAGACATCGATCCTCTGTGGAGGAATGAGCCACCCATAACTAAAATTTGTGACCTAAATGAAAAGATTATAATGATGTATGTAATAAAACGAATTTACATGATAAAATTTATGTATTTCTTACGTGAAATTCTTTAGTTTAATAAGATATTAGAAAAGTTTAAACTTTATGGAAAATAATCAAGTAGTTTTGATATTTAAAAAGAACCATAACTTGATAACTTCATACGTCCCCTTACCACAAGAGGAAACTTATTGGTATTTTAACCTTGGATTTTGTTAAAGTGATTGATTGCACACACACACACACACACACACACACACACACACACACATATATATATATATATATATATATATATATATATATATATATATATAAAGAATTTCACGTAAGAAATATTTTGTGACTTTTTTTTTTATCCTGTGATATTTTTACCTGGATTCATTAGTAAAAAATATTTGGAAACCTAAAGCATTTCAGTTACAAGGAGTTACAATGATTAGTGTTTCAAAGACTTGTTAGTCCATACTAAGAGGAGACATCGTGTGCTCACTTATCTGTAGGAGCAGGTTTTTACTGTGCATTCACAGTGTCCTAAGGATTTTGCCTAGCTTGCTTTTAAGCTCTTCCCCACCGTTGCTCTTTACAACTTCTGGTGGCAGTTTATTCCAAGAGTCACATATCTTGTTTGTGAAGAAGTTCCCACAATGGGATGTCGAGACAAATTTACTCTCTTCGTCGTTAGTATATACGTCTCGATTTATGTCACACTTACAGTCTCTTTAATGGCCGTTATTTATGGCGCCTTCTTATCTCGGTGTGATTCATTTTAATTCATTTCACATTCTTGAGCAAGAGATATGACCTTCGTCTTTGGTCCCCCGACGTTCTTCGTCAGAGCCGATTCAAATTTTGTAACGGTCAGCGTCTTCAAGCGTGTGTCATGTCTGCGTCGTTATTTTAAGTTTCTTCTGAAATTCGTGCCATTGTCGGTAAATTTATGATATATGGCACCCAGAAGAGCGATGTAGTAAAATGACCACAAAAACAAATGCCTATAGGGGACACTTGGTCTGAGCTATGGTGAAACAGACATACCTCTTTGCCTTTTACTTGCATTAAGATATCTCATCTTTGAAACAAATCACTAGCTTTTTTTTGTATTCTGTATAAAAGAAAACTATTGTGCCGACTTAGTAGTCTGTCCGTCCTCACTTCTTCTGTCCCAGATCTTACAGACTACCGAGGCCTAAGGGCTGCAAATTGATATGTTGGTCGTCCACCCTCCAATCATCAAAAATACGAAATTGTAGCCTTGTAGCCTCAGTAGCTTCTATGTTATTCAGGGTTAAAGTTACCCATAATTGTACTTATAGCAACTATATAGGACAGGCCACCACCGGGTCGTGATTCAAGTACATGGGCCGCTGCTCATGCGGCCTTATACCGAGACCACCTAAAGATAGATCTTTTTTCGATGGCTTGATTATACGCTGTACAGATAAGTTATGATTGAGATTTTACACGAATTGAACCAAAAGGGGTCATCGAGGCCAGTAGTGCGTCAATTGACTTCGATTTAGGAGAGAGATCAGGAAAAGGAAACCCGCCGGGGGCGTGGGGAGGGGGAGGGGGGTGTGACTGAAGTGTGGCAAGATTCACTATTTCATGGATTGGAACGGTTTGGTCGAAGTTATTCATTTTAGACTTAATGTCTTCTCATTTGAAAGTTAAAACGGGCGCATAAGCGAAATTTACAGTTTCCTAAATCCTGTCATATTATTATTATTATTATTATTATTATTATTATTATTATTATAGAGGTTTAAATTGTGTAGAAAAAAACGTTTGCGTTCCGCCCACCGGGCGTCACGTACTAACATTATTTTCAATAGGTAATACTATGATGCATGAAATGAATCAGTATTCTACTAAATTATAATAATGAAAATTTTTTCACGAAGTTGATTATATCCATCTTTAAAGGAAATGCATATTTATACATTTTAATATCAAGATGTTTCCCGATAGTGTAAAATTGCTGTGATTCTATGGCATACAACCCAGGATACCAAACGTGGCTATTTGCGACGAAGCATCAAAACGCACTCCGAATAATGAGGATTCTGGCAACATGTTGTTGTTAGAAAGAAGTTTATTATGACCATTGATTCGTATTATGAAACATTCCTCCAAGTGATAGTACAAAAAGAAGAAAAAAAACACTGCCTTAGGTTGCAGATGATGTAGCCCTGATTTTGGTTTACTCGTCCATAGTCTCATGCTACACTCCATACCATGTAAGGGCCATAAGTATAGATCGGTTTCTTTGGTCAATTTTCTTAGCTCTCTTATTTCATAGACCTGCTTGTTGGGTCGACTCTCATAGATCTCTTATTTCTGAGTGAATAATGCCTTGCATTGTTGACACTAAGGTTCTGAACTCCAAACACCTTATTTCCGATAGGTCTATGTTTCTTGGATTCAATCATAGACCGTAACGTCGAGCGTATCTGTAGGAGGCTGCCAGTGACAATGTTTATCTTTATTTTACGTAAGGCCTTTTTTTTAAATTGTCCAGTTTCGACTCATTCATGTGCTTATGGAATTAAACATTTTTCTTAAGTAATATTAATTTCTATTCAACAGCAGTTTAGGCTATTGTGGCGATTTCGTTTTAGTGCAATTAGTCTTCCTTTTAGAAGTTAATTTGACTGAAATCTCTCAATTTTTCAGTAACCCTAGATTTCTAAATACTTAATCTTTATGAAAACTAAATCTGGTCTGAACCATCACCACCGAATTGTCTATTCAGAGATCTGTTTACCATCGCTTCAGTTTCCAGATGTTACCAGGCATCATTTTGCTTAATTCTCTAACATTCTTTTAATAATCATCAACGTTTTCAAGAAGCTGCCAGTATTTTTTTTTTTTTTTTTTTTTGTCATACAATGTCAAATGATCTCATTTTGACTCATTTATATCCTTCTAAACTCATTTAACTCCATTTCAGAAAGATTAATTTTCATTCAGTCAAAGGTACTAGACTATACATTTTTCATGTCTGCATTTCAATGCAATGGTTACTTCTTAGCTCAGTTTTCACGTCCACATTTTAGCGGAAGACTTGACCAGAGCTCTGCTCTTTTTATTGCTTTCTTCGCCACGTGAAAATTTGAAGCCTTTAGGCCTATCCTGCAGCATCAGAACACTATTCCTCAAACAATGGTATGACTTTTTTGTTTTAAAGGGTTTGCTGGGAGGATGCACCTTTAGGAGGGCTAAACTACCTGTCCCAGATTGTAATGATACATGTGTCCATAAAGTCCCAGTACCATCACAAGTATTTATTGCTCAAAAAGGTACTGGGACTTTATGGACACCCTGTACAATCGACTATAAACGGTCAATCAGAATAGGCCTATGGACTGTCTGTTGGTCATTCTTCAGATTTCACTTATTGCTGAGCATTTCCTATTTCTGTCACTAAGGCTCTGAACTCGTAAAGCCTCTCTCAGCTCGGTCTATTCCTCTCAGTTCCTCTCAACCTTCGGAAACTAACAAAGAATTAGACAGACCCGAAGACTGTTCTCACCTGCACAGATGCTCTTCAATTGGGAGAACGACGCTGCCTCATATCTAAGACGAAAAAGACATTAAGGAAATGTTTCAGCAGTTAGATCAATTAATTGATTACTCGAATTCCTCTGGGCAATGAACCATTTGAAGGCTCGAAGGACGCGAGGGAAAACGAGCAACCTCTCCTGGTGGAAGGACGTAACTATGGAGAGCAGGAGTTATCAAATTATCGAGTCCTATTCAAATGACAAAAACCACCTGATTATTGTCCATAACTTTACATTTTTTTTTGGAATGTTTTAGTAAACTCCAAAATATCGCCATAAGAAATACATATATTTTTTTCAAATTCTAACTCATTTTACATATATAATTATTAGCTTTTCATCTACGCTACAAATAGTAGTGAGGTCTCTTATTCCGGGTTACATTGCACCAATTTGTTGTTTTGCATTCGAATATTTTTGGGGAAATCTGATAACGACAGAGAACAATATCGTGAACCTACATTCGTGAATTCTAATGCTCTATGATGACGGCCTAATCATCACTATAGCTGATTCATTTAAGGTAGATTCTTGGGTGAGCCCTATTCACACGAGACGTTTGTATGGCGACCTCTGATTGGCTGGTATACCGGGAGCTAGGCGGCTCTCTGTCTCATATTTTCGTGAGCAGCTTAGAAAACTAGAAACTCACGTTTTGCACAAGATAGGAAAGTTTCGATCGTACCAAGCGATTCGGTATTAATTGTACAATTAAATCATGATTACCTGAAATCAATAAGATAAACACAAAGGAATTACGAGTAAAAAAGAAGAAAGGACCATTTGATACTTTATACTTTTTTTTACTTATCATCGGATTTTGCATCATTCATGCGACCAAGATGATATAAAACTTGTTTTCATAAAGTAAATTCACCCTGAATATGATGGTGCTTTCGGATTTTAGATGTTTCTGATATGAGAAGAGAAAATTAAGAATGTCTTATTATGTTGCGGATCATCCGACTTCTGAGAAGACTTTTAGTACTACTACTTTACACTCGCTTACCTGGGACTCTGCATTGATGACGCTTTTCCTTTCGTCAATCACCACTCTCTCTTTCTTTCTCGCTTTTTCAGTCTCATGTGTCGAACGATTTCTGTTTCATTATCAAAATTAAATAGACAAATAAAACTTCTTGAGAAAAATATGATAAAATTACGATTATTTTTCAACTGTGGATAAATTTAACATAAAAATTCCTTATTTGGGAAAAATAATCAAATAAGCATGGCTAGTGATCGCGTTATCAAATCTAATAAAGATTCTTTACGTCCATTTGCTAAACCAAATTACATTTTTGCGGTGCTAAACTCTGAAAAAGTTGGCGCTAAAATTTTTACAATACATAAGCATATCTAGTTGTCAATAATTACTTATATATATATATCATATTATATATATATATATATATATATATATATATATATATATATATATAATTTACCTCTCTATCTCGTGCAAAACGTGAGATAAATGAAGAAATAAAATTAAATACATATTGCTATGACACTGAGGTACCGCCTACCTCCCGGTACCGGTTTAAGCCAATCAGAGACCGCCAAACAAATATCCTCGTAGGCTTAGGGCTCACCCAAGAATCTACCCTAAGTAAATCAGCTATAGTTCCCTGGGAGGGCGATTACCCACCTACAAAATAAATTGCCCAGTCACTAAATTGATCTCGCCCAAAAGTTGCTGTAAATACCCACCCACATATTATCTCTCTCTCTCTCTCTCTCTCTCTCTCTCTCTCTCTCTCTCTATATATATATATATATATATATATATATATATATATATATATCTATATATATATGAGAGTAAATGATCTCTTCAGTGAAAAAAAAAGTCAAGTGCCCAACCGCTAAAAAATTATTAGGTTTTGTCCTGTTGATGCTTGCATTTATATATATATATATATATCATATATATATATATATATATATATATGTGTGTGTGTGTGTGTGGTGTGTGTGTGTGTGTGTGTGTGTGGTGGTATTCTAAGTATTTACTTGAATGCTTAAATCTTAATTGTATATGGAACGCATCAACAGAATATAATTAATGAAATTGATAAACTAGCCAAATTTAAGATGTAATAGCAACACAAAATAACTATTTTATTTAATCAGATGTAACACACAATATTATATATAGTATTTACAGAGCAGGAGAGATATGATAACGTAAATAACAACACAAAAGACCAGTCGATGTGAAATACCCATTTCGGTCTTAAGTTTCATTGTCTTGGACTACTTACCACCAGCAATCTCTCTCTCTCTCTCTCTCTCTCTCTCTCTTCTCTGGTCTCGTCTTCCTCTCTCTTGCTGGAATGTTTCCGAGGACTAGCAAGGCCAACGGTTTCCTACTCAAAGGCCCACAGTAGAGGTTAACATAATTGAGTGTAGAAGAATCCTTGAACGTTTGGTTTCAATTACAGACACATAAAGTGGTGTGTGTTTCTGTATTCATGAATGAGCATTCAACCTGTTTTCATACCTGTATGTATATAGGCATCCTGAGTTAACATTTTGCAGAGATAACACGGCGTGAACCGACCCCCAGCTTACTCTGGGAGCGTGTTAAAATCTGCGGTCAAATAGAGCGTTGCTTCACCAACGAAAATTAAAATAAGTACGCTATATTTTCTTAGAAATTATTGCTCTGTACTTTTTAACATGCATTTTTTTTATTGTTGACATTTTCGTTTAAATAATTAATCATAAATATCCTGACCTAAAATTCCTGTATCTTTTAACTCAAAGCGAAATACATTTTTTCAGACCTTTATAGGCTTTCCTAACTCCCAAACAACAACAGCAAGAATAACAACAACAACAAAGAAACAGACAGTAGCCATGATCTCTCTCTCAAAATTCTCCTCTGCCAAAACGGTAACGAGGGGCGAAGGAGGAAACTGCGGGAAATTCGCCCCCTCCCCTACCCCCTTTCTTCCCCCTCCCTCTCTCCCTCCCCTCATCGCCCCTACCCTTCCCTCCCCTACCCTCCCTTCCCCTCTCCCCCCTTCAGGACTTAACTGCCCGGAAGAAACAGCGACAGAAAACAGTCAGCAGCCCCAAAGAGCATTTCCTTTGTTGTCGGTTTCTTTATTCCCTTCGCCCTCATAATTATTCCTTCAGATCTTTTATATAAATAAGCTCAGGCATTGGCGCCTTTCGTTGTTTTTTTCTTTTTTTTTTTTTTTTTATTTTTTTTTTTTTTTGCTTTTTTGTGTGTGTGTGTGTGTGTCTCTGACCCAAGGAAATGACAGCCTTTATATATCGATATTTTTGATTTTACGTAGCGCAATAGGGTTCATGTTTTAGGTAGGTGACGAGCGCTGTTTTCGCTTACTCGAGGAGTAAGCCTACAAACTACTTCGTTGTTGTTGTTGTTGTTGTTGTTGTTGTTCTTGTTGGGGGGCGGGTTAGGAAAGGTCTGTGGAAGAATATAAAAAGGTCTGAAAAAGGTGTATTGCGTTGAGTTAAAAATACAGGAATTTTAGGATAACATATTTATGATTTATTTGTTGGAATGGAAATGTAAATGATATATAATATACATGTTAAACAGTACACAAAAATTATATCTAATAAAATATAGCGTATTTATTTTGATTTTCGTTGGTGAAACGATTTCTATTTGACCATAGATTTTAGCGCTTTTAAATTTACCTTAAGTTAGGAATATAATGTTTACAACTTATGCCTGAGGGGAAAATCATACACGCGTCCCGAGTAAGCTGTAGGTCGGATCACGCTTTGTTTTATAGATATTTCTTATATTTATATAAATAAGATATTCTTCCTAATGTTATTGCCTTTGATAGATCATAAAATTTACTGACTCTGACCGGAATTTCGTTAAGCTTATATCTTGTCACTTGTTGGAAGTGCTCACTGTGATAGGCTTAGAGTAGCGAAAGGTACTTTAACCCGTGTGTATTTTAGTATGTTAGAAAGGAGAATCAGCCCCATTAAGAATCAACACGTAGTGGTCTGTGTATTTGCTAAAACTTGAGAAAAAAATCACCATTTATTCATAAACAGCAGTCATTTGTACTTCATGCCTGTAATAACCCAAGTGATTCTTTTCGTTTAAAAGCTCTGTCGGTAAGTACCTTTACCCTGCAGTATTTGGTTTGGAATATCATTGACTTCCATCCATTGTTTATTCTTAATTATAGTCGTGTATTCCTTAGTGGAGAAAGACTAGAATTAAGAAATCCTCATAGTAGCACGAGTCTTCAAATGGAGAAACAAATCCACAGTTATGTAAATGTACATATATTTCAGTTTAAAAACAGCAAAGACAGCTTTCGGGCCGAAAGCTATCTTTGCGGTTTTTGAACTGAAATATATGTACATTTACATAACTGTGGATTTGTTTCTCCAAGACTAGAATGCTAATTTCGAATATCCTTTTCCGAACACAGATTTAATGCTTGGGCCTCATCCAGTGAAGGCGTCATTGCAAATATGGTTTATTTTGGTCTTTTGTTTTTCCAAGAGCTCTTGTATCCACGGGTCTTAAATTAAGGCTTGCTTTCACTTGCTGCTACAGTAAAGGTTTTATTAGGAAAGGATTTTGTGGTACGGAAAATGTAGTACATTGGGTGATATCCCTTGATGTACATATGTGGGATATATATAGTATATATATGAGGGCCAGTGGATGCCGAAACTGTTGAGCTAAAAGGAATTTCAGCCTGTGGACTATAACCTCATATATATATATATATAGTATATATATATATAGATATATATATATATATATATCTATATATAGTATATATATATATATATATATATATATATATATATATATATATATATAGATATATATCTTATAGATATATATATATATATATATATATATATATATCATATACTATATAATCTATATATATATATATATATATAATATATATATATATATATATATATATCTATATATATATATATATATGTATATATATATATATGTGTGTGTGTGGGTGTGTGTGTGTGTGTGTGTGTGCGTCTGTGTGTAGGAGGTGTAATACCGTCAGTGTACCTCGTGCTGTGAACTGTATGCATTACTCAAAGTTCTTCGTAGCGTGCCATCGGCCCCTAGCTGCAACCCCTTTTCGTTTTTACTGTACCTCCTTTCATATTCTCTTTCTTCCATCCAAAGTAAACTGAACAACCGAATCTTGGACGATAAGAAAAACAAAAGATGACAGTAGAATACCTTACGCTAATCAGTCATAGTGGGACTTTTTTGTGTTCGAGGTGAGTAGAATCCAATAAGGGTTATATGGCTGTGCAGTATGTTCAGATGATTGAAATAACCAAAGCAATATTACTGAAACTATGATTCGTATCAAATATTATATTTAAGCATCGAATAAGTTATTCGAGGGTTCAATATAATTTGATGTCAGCGTTACGGTTAGGCAAAGTTATGACCGAGGTTCACAAAACGTTCAACTTACTGAACGTTTATACCTGATTTAGAGAAGCTGGTATATAATTATAATATTCTCACAAACTTTTTCTTTTTATTTCATGCACATTATTGAAGAAAGAGACAGACGCCCACACAGAAATACCAACAAAGAAAGAAATAAATCAAGACGGAGATATATATCGCCTTTTTATAATAAGTTTTCCAGAGACTAATATCTTATCAACTTAGAGTAAAAGAAAGAAAGTTACGTCTTCGTAACTTTCAAATTGGGAATAAATTTAGGATGCCATTATTAGAGTCCAGGAATTAAACATCTTAGAACATAAGACTGGTGAGAGAGAGAGAGAGAGAGAGAGAGAGAGAGAGAGAGAGAGAGAGAGAGAGAGGGGGGGTGGGGGTGGTGGATTTTATAGTTTCTCGGTCTGCCAAAATGTAATAAGATATCTGCACTATATTTCTGTTTTACAGAAATGAATATCCAGAAAACTGAATGGATACGGTGAGAGAGATAGACTATGGGAGAAATTCCAGATGGTATGAACGAACCTATAATAACTTAATAAACTTCAGGATTTTCTATATATTATTCTCCACGGGAAGAACCCTTAAAGCTTCACAGCTGTGATAGCAAAGCGTGATCCGACCTCCAGCTTACTCGGGACGTGTGCAAGATTTCCCCCTCTCACTAAGCTGTAAACATTATATTCCTAACTTTTGACGTAAATTAAAACGTGCTAAAATCTACATTCAAATAGGGCTTTGTTTCGCCAACGGAAATTAAAATAAATGCGCTATATTTTATTAGAAATAATTGTTTTGTACTGTTTAACATGCTCGTTATTTATTTTGTACATTTTCATTCAATAAATAAATCATAAATATCGTATCCTGAAATTCCTGTATCTTTAACTCAATGCGAAACACCTTTTTCAGATCTTTTTAGGCTCTTCCACACAACTTTCCAACCATCTCACTGAGCGATCATATAGCGGGGGTTAGTTTGCCGTAATATGGGAGAATATTCAAGTTATGATTTACTAGTCAACGATGAATAGTTCCGGCGAACTTAATGACCGTTCATGATCAATAATATATATATATGTATATATATATATATATATATATATATATATATATATATATATATATATATATATAAATTATATATATATATATATATATATATATATATATATATATATATATATATATATATATTATATATATATATATAAGATCTTCACGTGAAAATGAAAGGAGGTACCTAGACTTTCAACTTTTATTCCAAAGTCATCTTCAAGGTAATGAACAATTTTAAGAGAACAACTTACACAAGAAAGCAACATGAGGCCACAAATAGCAAAGAAACAAGTCAACAACCCATATATGTATATATATATATATATATATATATATATATATATATATATATATATATATATATATATCCAATCTCCCAGCACAAGCAACGATGTCTGCAAAGGTGCTCCCCGTTGTGTAGGCGTGTGGGTTAGTGCCGTCAGTGGACCTCATTGGGTGCAATGTAGGCATTTACTTAAGATTCTTTGCAGCGTCCCCTTGGCCCCTAGCTGCGACCCTTTTCATTCCTTTCACAGCACCTCCTTTTATATTCTCTTCCTTCCATCTTACTTTCCACCTTCTCCTAACACTTGATTCATAGTGCAACTGCTTTGAGGTTTTCCTCCTGTTACACCTGAGTTAAATTGAATATAGAATTCAGGTCAAAGGCCAAGCACTGGAACCTACGTGGTCATTCAGCGCTGAAATGGAAATTGACAGTAAAATGTCTGAAAGGTGTTACAGGAGGAAAACCTCAAAGCAAGTCGCACTAGGAATCAATTGTTATAGGAGACGGGGGACAGTAAGCTGAAAGGAAGAGAACATGAAAGGAGGTACAGTAAAAGAAACGAAAGTGGTTGCTGCTAGGTGCCTCAGGAAGACACACAACAAAGAACCTTTAAGTAATGCCTACAGTGCACTGCATGAGCTCCACTGATGGCGCTACCCGTCCCCCCCCCACCCCCTCCCCCCTACGGGGCTTCAGCTCTGAATGAACTCAGTTGCCCCAGTCCTTGGCATGTATGCCTAAAAATTAATGTAAGTAACAAACAAACAAATATAAATAAATAAGTAAACCTGCAAAGTGTTATGAATGAGACGCTGTTTCAATATTGACTTTCCATCTCGAGACGTAATGCTGAGTTATTCCATCACTTTCAATAAAGATCAAACAGTTGATTTTGGAAAGACTCATTACCTCAAGAAGAAGTCTATGAGAACCTTTGAGTCGATCGTCAACATTGCCATTGTGTGAATATTCAGACAAACAAACAGAGCCTTATTCTTCAAGAAGAAAAATCCAGCGATTTGGTTACTGAATGAGTATTTCGAGGGAGTCTACATCAATAAAGCATGCAGGAAACTGAGAGTGAAAAATAGAAATAAAATTAACATATGATTGAAAATAGAAGTAGAGACTTTTCCAGTATTGAAATCAGTGGTCACTCTGGAACCGAAATCAAATTAATCTTGGATACGAGACTTATTTAACCATTAACTCGGTATTCGCTTTTAGACGATTCTCGGGCATTCCACTGAGGGGTTAGAGATGTGTATTTCTGGTGATAGAAGTTCACTCTCGACGTTGGTCGCGTTGCTGAATAATCCACTGGTTCCATACAACGTAAAAACACCATACAAACAAACAAACCTTTTAGATGATATATTTTCGTTTATATCATCTACAGTTGATTCGAAATATTGAAAATATAGAATCACATACCATGATTGCGCGCATGCGAGCACACTGTTCCCGACATTACATGAGAAAGTGCTGTCATTTAATTTGCAAATAACAAGAAATAAAGTGAAGTATTGTATAACAAAGGTTGATCCGACCTCCAACTTATTCTGGGTGCATGCTGTATTTTGTTAGAAATAATTGTTCTGTACTGTTTAACACGCAAATTATTTATATTGTTTTACGTTTTCATTCTGATAAATAAATCATAAATATCATATCCCTAAATTCCTGTATCTTTAACTCAACGTGAAACAGCTCTTTCAGACCTACTTATAAAAGTTTTTTTCATAGGGCTTTCTTATCCCCCGAAACAAGAACAACCACAACAACAACAAAGTAGCACGTAGGCTTACTCCCCGAGTAAGGAGATCATTTGACAGACTCTGAGCTGAGATGATAAGAGAAAACTAAGAAGAAGAAGAATAGGAAGAAGA
>NC_087206.1:67024118-67049578 GCF_015104395.2 Macrobrachium nipponense | reverse complement strand
TCTTCTTCCTATTCTTATTCGTTCTTAGTTTTCCTCTCATCATCTCAGCTCAAGAGACTCTGTCAAATGATCATCCCTTACTCGGGGAGTAATGCCTACGTTGCTACTTTGTTGTTGTTGTGGTTGTTCATGTTTCGGGGGATAAGAAAGCCCTATGAAAAAAAACTTTTATAAGAAGGTCTGAAAGAGCTGTTTCGCGTTGAGTTAAAGATACAGGAATTTAGGGATATGATATTTATGATTTATTTATCAGAATGAAAACGTAAAACAATAAAGATAATTTGCGGGCTAAACAGTACAGAACAATTATTTCTAACAAAATACAGCATGCACCCAGAATGAGTTGGAGGTCGGATCACCCTTTCTTATACAATACTTCACTTTATTTCTTGTTATTTGCAATTTTAAATGACAGCAATTTATCATGTAATGTCGGGAACACAGTGTGCTCGTATGCGCGCAATCACGGTATGTGATTCTAAATTTTCAATATTTCGAATTAACTGTAGATGACATGAACGAAAATATATCTTCTAAAAGGTTTGTTTGTTTGTATGGTGCTTTTACGTTGTATGGAACCAAAGGGTTATTCAGCAACGCGACCAACGGCTTTACGTGACTTCCGAACCACGTCGAGAGTGAACTTCTATCACCAGAAATACACATCTCTGACCCCTCAGTGGAATGCCCGAATATCGTCTAAAAGCGAATACCGAGTTAATGGTTAAATAAGTCTCGTATCCAAGATTAATTTAATTTCGGTTCCAGAGTTGTCACTGATTTCAATACTGGAAAAGAGTGCCTACTTCTATTTTCAATCATATGTTAATTTTATTTCTATTTTTCACTCTCAGTTTCCTGCATGCTTTATTGATGTAGACTCCCTTGAAATACTCAATGTTGACGATCGACTCAAAGGTTCTCATAGATTTCTTCTTGAGGTAATGAGTCTTTCCAAAATCAACTGTTTAATCTTTATTGGAAGTGAATGAATAACTCAGCATTACGTCTCGAGATGGAAAGTCAATATTGAAACAGCGTCTCATTCATAACACTTTGCAGGTTAGTTTTTTATTTATATTTGTTTGTTTGTTACTTACATTGATTTTTAGGCATACATGCCAAGGACTGGGGCAACTGAGTCCATTCAGTGCTGAAACCCCCGTAGTGGGGGCCGGGTAGCACCATCAGTGGACCTCATGCAGTGCGCTGTAGGCATTACTTAAAGGTTCTTTGCTGTGTGCCTTCCTGAGGGACCTAGCAGCAACCACTTTCGTTTCTTTTACTGTACCTCCTTTCATGTTCTCTTCCTTTCAGCTTACTGTCCCCCGTCTCCTGTACAATTGATTCATAGTGCGACTTGCTTTGAGGTTTTCCTCCTGTAACACCTTTCAGACATTTTACTGTCAATTTTCATTTCAGCGCTGAATGACCACGTAGGTCCCAGTGCTTGGCCTTTGACCTGAATTTTATATTCAATTTAACTCAGGTGTAACAGGAGGAAAACCTCAAAGCAGTTGCACTATGAATCAAGTGTTAAGAGAAGGTGGAAAGTAAGATGGAAAAGGAATGAAAAGGGTCGCAGCTAGGGGCCGAGGGACGCTGCAAAGAATCTTAAGTAAATGCCTACATTGCACCTAATGAGGTCCACTGACGGCACTAACCCACCCGCCTACACAACGGGGAGCACCTTTGCAGACATCGTTGCTCGTGCTGGGAGATTAGATATATATATATATATATATATATATATATATATATATATATATATATATATATATGGGTTATTGACTTGTTTCATTGTTATTTTTTGTGGCCTCATGTTGCTTTCTTGTGTAAGTTGTTCTCTTAAAATTGTTCTACCTTGAAGATGACTTTGGAATAAAAGTTGAAAGTCTGTGTATCTCCTTTCATTTTCACGTGAGGATCTTATATATATATATATATATATATATATATATATATATATATATATATATATATGTTACAGTCAATATCTAAATCCAGACAATTTGTAAAGTGACTGATTTTTTCAGGCAGTTTGTGAATTGCCTGGTTCACCCAGTCAGTTTATAAATCAGCTAAAAATCGCAGACAATTTACAAAGTGACTAAAATTTTGATAGAATTTCTTGGCATATTGACTGAAATGATCCTGCTATCGGGTCACAAATCCCCAACCCCAGCCCGCCGAGGAACGAACCCAGGTCCTTTTGTGTGTGTGGGTTTGTGTGTGTGTGTGTGTGCGTGTGATTCAAAAAAAAAAAATTCTGATCGATGAACGAACCCTGCAACACAGTGTGTGTGTGTGTGATTCAACAAGTCTGATCATGAACGAACCCGCAACAGTGTGTGTGTGTGTGTGTGCTAGCTAGCTGGAGCAGTTGTGTATTGGTCTTGTCCCATGCATTGTCCTTCTGTTAGGTTCACTTCGTTTATAGAAGATATGGCGTGCTCCCAAGAAACACATTTTTCTTTTTACGAAAGTGATGTCAAAGAAAAACTCGGACTCAAAGTCATTAATACTGACTAAACTTGAGTACTACAATCTGATAGAGGAACTCAGAGTAGCAGCATCTGCAAAAAATAGATCAAATCGGCAGTATTACATCCTTGGACGTTATGAACTTCTTCAGTGTGGTGGTGTTGAAAAGTTGATAAAAAACGGAAGGATGAAACTCCAGAACCTGTTTATTTTGTGCACATTGAGGATATGTTTGAAACAATAAAACGTGCTCACATTGCTACGGGCCATGGCGGCAGAGACAAAATGGTCAAAGAATTGTCAAGATATGCGAATGTAAAGAGAGATACTGTAGAACTGTTCAAATCTGTGTGTGTTCAATGTCAAAAGAAACGAAAGAGATGTGCGACCAAGGGTGTTACTGTCAAACCGATTTTATCTAAGGACTACGGTTCACGAGCTCAAGTGGACCTTGTCGACATGAAGTCTTGCGCCAAAGAAAATATAAGTGGATAATGGTGTACCAAGGTCATCTAACAAAGTATTGCATATTGCATCCCTTAACTTCAAAGAAAGCAGCTGAGGTTGCATTCCAGCTAATGGACATATTTTTTATGTTCGGAGCCCCTCAAATTCTGCAAAGTGATAATGGTAGGGAATTTACAGCATTGGTTATCTCGTAACTCAAACTTCTTTGGCCAGACCTGTTGATCGTTCATAGTAAACCAAGGCATCCACAGAGCCAGGGATCAGTTGAACGCCTTAACTGTGATATAAAAGACATGCTTATTTCATGGTTAGGGGATAATGATACAAGTGACTGGCCCATGGGACTCAGGTTTGTGCAATTCCAAAAGAACACCAGTTACCATTCTGGAATCAAACAATCCCCATACAAAGCACTCTTTGGTGTTGAGGCCAGAGTTGATCTACGCTCAACTGCACTTCCAGAAGAAGTTTTGTAGACAATGATCACTGAAGAGGATTTACTTGAAGCTTACAGTTTCCCCTCTGACTCTACTCGTCCAGACGAATCACCCGATTGCACGAACCCTCCAGACGAATCACCAGAGTGGACGAACCCTCCAGCAATTGGACCGCAAGTGCCACGAAACTTCACCTTCTGGCTGCACGAACCCTCCAGACGATCCACCTGGAGTGCATGGAACCCTCGACGATCCCCTGAGTGCATGATTCATCCTAATGATTCTTGAATGCTCTACTCCTCCAAAGGACTCACCAGAGGACTTCGCTCAGCCAGGTAATGATACTCTCTCACTCAATCACACACATACACACATACACACACACAAAATTATAAAAGGTAAATGATCACTAATTTGGTTAAGTTCCAAACCACATGGCAAGTCTATCACCATTTATGAAATGTTTTCTTTTGTTATTCAGAGGGCTCTGCCTATCCAGACAGTCAACCCTGTGGCCAGAATCCTCAAGGAAAACTTCATAAGCTCCAAGAAGACATAGCAATTCAATGGTCCAGAGCAGCAGCTGGTCAGTTAACTCAAGCTGAGAGCATAGTCAAACGTAGTCATGTAAAACATGTCCCAGGTAATCCAGGAGATAACGTGACAATTCCCATCCCGTTAGTTGATCGAGGAAAAGGTGATCCACGAAATGTTATCGGTGTTATCTTAGATCGTAACGAAAATGACACGTATCGAATAGGCAGTACAGCAATCATCTAGGTTTGGTGGTTAAGGTTATGCTAAGTGCAACTGTACTGTAGGCAAGAAACAGTGTCAAACAAATCGCTGTAAATGTTACAAAGAAGGTTACTAGTGCAATAGTCGGTGCCACTCTGGCTTGAATTGTAAGAATAAAAACTTTTATATAATATTTAGAATGTCACATTTTATACTTTATTTTTAATTTTGATATATCGTATTGTTACATAGGTTTTAGAAAATAAAATTTTACTCAAGAACATGGTTTGTTTTTCTGTCAGTTCATTACTTCGAATGAGTCTATATCTTAAGGTAATAATGAGCTCTGAGCTCACACTGGAGAGGGTAACAGCTAGTTAAACACACACACACACAAACACACACACAACAGGACCTGGGTTCGTTCCTCGGCCAGGCGGGGTTGGGGATTTGTGACCCGTAGCAGGATCATTTCAGTCAATATGCCAAGAAAATCTATCAAAATTTTAGTCACTTCGTAATTTGTCTGCGATTTTTAGCTGATTTATAAACTGACTGGGTGAACCAGGCATTTCACAAACTGCCTGAAAAAATCAGTCACTTTACAAATTGTCTGGATTTTGATATTAACTGTAACACACACACACACACACACACACACACACACACACACACACACACACATATATATATATATATATATATATATATATATATATATATATATATATATATATATATATATTCTCTCTCTCTCTCTCTCTCTCTCTCTCTCTCTTTTTTCTTTTTTGGATCATGAACGGTCAATAAGTTCGCCGGAACTATTCATCGTTGACTAGTAAATCATAACTTGAATATTCTCCCATATTATGGCAAACTAACCCCGCTACATGATCGCTCAGTGAGATGGTTGGAAAGTTCTGTGGAAGAGCCTAAAAAGATCTGAAAAAGGTGTTTCGCGTTGAGTTAAAGATACAGGAATTTCAGAATACGATATTTATGATTTATTTATTGAATGAAAATGTAAAAAATAAATAACGTGCATGTTAAACAGTACAGAACAATTATTTCTAATAAAATATAGCGCATTTATTTTAATTTCCGTTGGCGAAACAAGGCCCTATTTGACCGTAGATTTTTGCACGTTTTAATTTACGTCAAAATTTAGGAATATAATGTTTACAGCTTAGTGAGAGGGGGGAAATATTGCACACGTCCCGAGTAAGCTGGAGGTCGGATCACGCTTTTCTATCACAGCTGTGAAGCTTAAAGGGTTCTTCCCATGGAGAATAATATATAGAAAATCCTGAAGTTTATTAAGTTATTATAGGTTAGTTCATACCATCTGGAATTTCTCCCATAGTCTATCTCTCTCTCACCGTATCCATTGAGTTTTCTGGATATTCATTTCTGTAAAACAGAATTATGGTACAGATATCTTATTACAATTTGGCAGACCGAGAAACTATAAAATTCCACCCCCCCCCCCCCCCCCCCCCCCCCCCCCCTTTTCCCTCTCTCTCTCTCTCTCTCTCTCTCTCTCTCTCTCTCTCTCTCACCAGTCTTATGTTCTAAGATATTTAATTCCTGGACTCTAATAATGGCATTCTAAATTTATTCCCAATTTGAAAGTTACGAAGACGTAACTTTCTTTCTTTTACTCTAAGTTGGTAAAATATTAGTCTCTGGAAAACTTATTATAAAAAGGCGATATATATCTCCGTCTTGATTTATTTCTTTCTTTGTTGGTATTTCTGAGTGGGCGTCTGTCTCTTTCTCCAATAATGTGCTTGAAATAAAAAGAAAAAGTTTGTGAGAATATTATAATTATATACCAGCTTCTCTAAATCAGGTATAAATGTTCAGTAAGTTGAACGTTTTCTGAACCTCGGTCATAACTTTGCCTAACCGTAACGCTGACATCAAATTATATTGAACCCTCGAATAACTTATTCGATGGTTAAATATAATATTTTATACGAATCATAGTTTCAGTAATGTTGCTTTGGTTATTTCAATCATAAGACATACTGCGCAGCCATATAACCCTTGTTGGATTCTACTCACCTCGAACACAAAAAAGTCCCACTATGACTGATTAGCGTAAGGTATTCTACTGTCATCTTTTGTTTTTCTTATCGTCCAAGATTCGGTTGTTCAGTTTAATTTGGATGGAAGAAAGAGAATATGAAAGGAGGTACAGTAAAAAAACGAAAAGGGGTTGCAGCTAGGGGCCGATGGCACGCCACGAAGAACTTTGAGTAATGCATACAGTTCACAGCACGAGGTACACTGACGGTATTACACCTCCTACACACAGACACACACACACACACAGACACACACAACACACACACACACACATATATATATATATATATATATATATATATATATATATATATATATATATATATATATATATATATATATATAGCGAGCTCGTTGTCATCAAACATGTCAATTTTAATTGTCGCCCAGACGGAGCCTAGTCTCCGTCCATCGAGTCGGGCACGTCTTTCTTTTTTTTTTTTAACAGACTCGTATGGTACGTGTATATCTTTGTCAAGTCCCCAACGTGGATGTTGCACATTATGTGTGTAAGATTGCGTCAGATTTCAGAACTTTCTGGACGCTTTCGTACCCAGAACGTATTTGTCATCTGCCTAGCCCAGTTTCCATGAGGGAAGAGATTTCATTCGATCTTAAGACCTCGAGGCAGTTAGATCTCCCTCTCTCTCTCTCTCTCTCTCCTCTCTCTCTCTCTCTCTCTCTCTCACTCGACATCGAGATTATATTAACGTAATGTAAATTGGTCACTCGTAACATTTCAGAATTTCATGTTCAATATTTCTTAGAATTTATTTAGTTTATTTAGTTTCTTTTGTGGAATCTGAACAAACATTTCGTAACGGCGCCTGGTTTTTTTTGTGAAAGTGTAATATACAAGCTGCAGCAAAAGAGAAAGAATGAAGTTGGTATACCAAAAAAGGTAAAGTGTGTTATATTTTTATTAGTTGCAACTAATAATGGATAGGGAGTGTGTTTAACTAATAACGGATAGGAATTGTGTTTAACTAATAATTGATAGGAACTGTTGTCTGTTACGAAGGTTTGGTAAAAACTGTTGGTTGCAGTGTTTTTGAGTGAAAAAGATTTACACTTTTACACATTGCTGATATTTTTTGTGTTTGTGTCTGTTCCATTGTTTGTGCACTTATTCATTTTCTTATTGAAGTGTGTCTTTTTATTTTATATTTTCATTTGCTTCACAATTTAATTGACTTAGTTATTTTCATTGCTTATCATTGCACATTTAATTAAATTTAACACTTGTGAATTAATTTGCATTTACTTAGAATTCTTTTCAAGTTTTATTGTTGTTTAGCACTTGTGAATTAATTTCAAATTTTCAATTATTGCCTAACACTTTTGAATTTCAATTAAATTAATTTTCTTGAATTTTGTGATAAGTTAATTTTGATTTAATTTTACTTAATTTGATTCAAGAGTTAATTAAACTTTACTTTGTTTTCAAGTAACAGTAATTTTCCCTGATATTGTGAATTTCACTTATAAATTTTGAATCTAATAATAAATTTTTGTGTTTAAAATTTTTATAAGTGTTTTCTTTATCTTACACCAGTATAAGTATATATGATTATGACTATATTTATAATAGGTAGAGACATAGAGTGGTAATTGATTGCTTTCCTTCAATTTAATTGAAGTGACTTAGAACCAGGGAGTACTTAGACTTCTGAAATCAGGGAAATACTTAGAGTTTTGAAAGTGTTGATGGAGTGATGCCCTTTGATTAATTTAATTACTTACAAGATTACCTCACACCTGTTTTGATGAACTTAGTCTGATTTTCTGCAATACTGGTAAGTGTTAAGGATCACTGTTGCCTTTAGTGTATTCAGTCGTTTAAACGTGTTATGAGGGTTCAGGTGTCTGGCTTTTGTGAGGTAAATAATTGATAAAATGGTAACCAGATACTTGGCACTCGTAACATTATTTAATGGTGCCAGAGACCCAGGAAAGCAGATTTCATTATCACTCTAGAATATACTGGGGTGGTGTTAGGGATATATTTTGTTAGGAGAGTGACCATATAATTTTGTCTTGCATTTATTGTATTGAATTGTAAGTTGATAACTTAGAGGAAAATGGCTCAGTTCAATGTTCAGGGAATTTTAGCAGCTCCTTCCGTCCAAGTTTTTGTCTGAAACCACTCTGTCTAGAGCACGTGGAGCGCTTTAGCAGAGGCATGTGGTGGATATGTGTCTACTAGTATGGTAAAGGCAAACAAATAAGATGTATTGCTATGGAATCATTGATAAACTCTGGTAGAATAACTGATGAAGATGAGTTAGAATTGGCTCAAGAGTTGTTGAATGTAGCACGTGCTGATCTCATAAATAAGCAAGCAGAAAAGAAAGAGAAAAGTGATGCAGAGTTAGAGCTTAGACGCAATGAAGCAGAAGAGAATTTGATTAAGCTAAAAATGCTTGCTGAAAGAGAGAGAATGCAAGCTGAAAGAGAAAGAATAGACAGGGAAAAACAAGAAAGAAGAGAAAGAGAAGAAGAAAAAGCAGCAGAAGAGGAAAGAGAGAGGATAAAAGAGGAAAGAGAAATCGCAATACATGAAAGGGAAATGGAATTGATAAGAGCTAGTCCACATTACCTGTAACACCGTCTAACCCTAACCAAGGTAATCAAGACCCTGTATTGATGTAGTGAGAGTACAGAAGTTAATCCCTAAGTTTACTGAAGAAGCTCCAGATGAGTTTTTTGATCACTTTGAGAAAGTGGCTTCAGGTATTGGGATGGCCAGAGGATAAATGGTCAGTTTTGCTACAAAGTGTCTTGATTGGTAAAGGGAGAAGTGCTTATCTAGCCTTAACAGCTGATCAGTGTAAAGACTACAAGGTAGTACTTAAACAGTGTGCTACAAGTTTACCAGATGACCCCAGAGTACTACAATGAGCGATTCAGAAATTTGAGAAAAGATGAGAAAGGAACATTCTTAGATTATGCTTACAAGGTGAGAAGGTGTTTCAAACGTTGGGTAGAAGCTGCTAAAGTTAAAACTTTTGATGAGTTTAGAAGAGTTACTTGTTCTTGAACAGTATCTTAAGGGAATTCCTGAACATATAAGAGCCTATTTAAGAGAGAGAGAAGTGAAGAAACTTGACAAAGCTGCTACCCTTATGAAGATTACAATATAATCAGTAGTAAACGTAATTACAATGTCAAGTACCCAGAGTCAACAACGCCCAGGTTTTAAGTCTTTTCCAAATAACAGGAACAAATTTAATGGGAAAACCTACCAGTGATACTACTAAGAGTACACAAGGTAATACAACTCAGCAAAACTAATGTGAAATCCTCATCTAGTTTTTCAAGACAGTTACAGAAACCTAATGTTGTCTGTTTCAAGTGTGGAAGAGTAGGACACTACAGTCAAGAGTGTTACCGGAATCAACAGCAGTCTAAACCAGTTAGTCAAGTTGTGAAACAAACTACGAAGTTCAGTGTGGGAAAGAATCAGACTCCAGACAAGAATGAACTAAACAAGCTGAATGTTTAGCAACCAGTGGAAATGTTACCTCAAGCAGTGAGTGGCTAAGCAGTGTGGAGGCTTTTAAGCCATATAGATCTATGAGGGTATGCTGTCAACTCAAGAAGGAAGTATGCAGGTACCAGTCAAGATATTATGTGATACAGGGAGTAACATAGTGTGGTAGTACGTGGTTCTCACCCTCAGTTGGAGAAGAGTCTCACCAGGGGATTCAGTTATTTTGAAGGGTATAGGAGGAGAGGAAGTAACTCCTATATGCCGCTTACACCTGTCATGTGAATTGGTGACAGGGAATGTTGATTTTGCTGTAAAGGACTCACTAGCTGTGGAAGGTATACATGTTCTGTTGGGGATGAAGTTGGTGGTGTGCAATTTATTCCTTGTCCTGTAGTGACAGACAAACCATTGAGATTAGTTCCTACAGAAGAGTTGGAGAAGACTAACCCCCACCTGTTTCCTAGTTGTGTAACTACCAGAATATGAAGAGGACTACGACTGTAAGTGGAGAAACTGAGGATTTACACACTCAAGAAGGATCAAGTGAAGGATCTTTGTGCTTAGAAGAATTATTCCAGGGAAGGTGAAGTTTCCCATAGTGCTGACCAAGAGAGATTTCCCAAGAAGATGAAGAAGACGATGACGACGAAGAAGAAGAACCTGATGTTCCTGAAGAGACTCCGAGTAGTCAAAGTGGTTGCTGAAGACAGTAGTTGAAACTACAGTAGCTGAGTTAGCAGATATTGAGAATTCAACCCTTGAAGTTGGTCAAGTGACAAGAGAGAAGCTGATGGACTTGCAGAAGAAGGATGCATCGTTAACTGATTTGTTCTTCAGAGTTGTTGATCGAGAAGAGATGCAACAAACTCCTACCTGTTACTATCTGAAGGAAGGTTTACTGATGAGGAAAGTATAGACCTACAGGTATACCAGGAGATGCTGTATGGGGCGAATATCATCAAATTTTGATTCCATATCCATTGAGAAAGCAAGTGGTTGCAGTAGCTCATGAGTCTGGACATATGGGAATCAGGAAGACTGTGGAGAAGATCATGAAATATTTTTTCTGGCCTGGACTTCACAGAGATGTTAGAGGTTTTGTCGTGAGTGTCATACCTGCCAGATAGCTGGAAAACCGAATGAAACCATCAAGAAAGCCCCCCTACAACCTATAGAAGTTAGAGGAGAACCTTTAGCAAAGTGATTATAGATATGGTTGGACCATTGCCGAAGACAAAGAGGAAAGGAAATGATATTTGTTTGACATTAATGTGTCCTGTGACAAGGTATCCAGAAGCAATCCCTGTTAGAAACATATCTGCCAAGATAGTTGCTGAAAAACTTGTGGAGTTTTTCTCAAAGTTTGGAATACCAGAAATTGTACAAAGTGATAGAGGAACGAACTTTACTTCCAAGTTGTTCCAGGATGTGATGAACTTATTAGGGTGAAACACAGTTATCAACCGCTTATCATCCAGAAACTCAAGGTGCCTTGGAAAGGTTCCACCAGACATTGAAAAGATTGCTGACAAAGTATTGTTCTGAGTCAGGAAGAGAATGGGATGTTGGTTTACCATTAATGTTGTTTGAAGTTAGGAGTGCTTACCAAGAAAGTATGGGATGTTCACCTAATGTGATGATTTTTGGAAGAGAAGTGAGAGGACCGTTGAAGATTCTTGCAGAAAAATTGGGAAGAAAATCAAGAGGAAAGCCAAGCAGAGTATGTAAAGAACTTAAGGAAGAGGTTGAAAGAGATTAGAAAATTCTCTTCAGAAAACTTGAAAATGAGTCAAGAGAAAGAAAATGAAAAGGAGATTTGATGCTAAGACTAAACTAAGAAGTTTTAGTGTTGGTCAACAAGTGTTAGTGTTCTTACCTGTCAAGAGATTTCCCCTCACTAATAAATTTCAAGGTCCTTACAAGATAATTCAGAAGTTAAGTGATAGAACTTATGTGATTGAAACACCAGAAAGAAGAAGACAAAGGAAGAATACATGTGAACCTCTTGAAACCTATTTCTCAGAAACTAAAACTGAAACTGTGTCAGTAACCCAGACAAACTTTATCTACAGAAGACGATGATGGCTACGAATTGGGAGCTGCAAGCAAGATGAATAATTCTTCAATTTTGGAAAATTTGGAGGATAAACTGAAACATCTGAGTGTTGAACAAGGTGAAGACTTAAAGTGACGTAATTAGAAGTTTTCCAGAAATTTTTTCAGATGTGCCTAGACGTACTGATCTGACCAAGCATGAAATCAAGATTCAAGAAGATGGAAAACCTTCAAAGCAAAGAGCCTATCGCTTATCACCGTATCATCGAGATGTTTTGAAGAAGGAAGTTGAGTATTTGCTGCAACATGGATTAGCAGAACCCAGTTCAAGTCACTTTAGTTCTCCATGTGTGTTAGTGAAGAAACCAGATGATTCATTTAGGATGTGTACTGATTATAGGAAGCTGAATTCTATCAGTGTGGCTGATAAATTATCCTTTGCCTCTTATAGATCAGTTACTTGATAATATTGGGCAAGCCAAGTTTGTTCCAAGATAGACTTGTTGAAAGGATATTATCAAATTCCCTTAGAAGAGAATGCGAAGCTGCTGTCAGCTTTTATACTCCATTTGGACTGTATCAGTATACTGTGCTGCCGTTTGGTCTGATGAATGCACCCACATTTCAACGAGTGATGGATCAACTGTTAGGATCAATAGAAGGAGTAGGTGTATACCTAGATGACATCGTGATTACTCTACAAGTGGAAGAACATCTGAAGATTCTGAAGAAAGTTTTCAAGAAACTACAAGAAGCAGGATTAACAGCCAACCTAGAGAAGAGTGAGTTTGGAAAGGCAACTGTACAGTATCTTGGGTTTGAAGTTGGGAAAGGCCTTCTTGCTCCAGTAAATGCTAATGTAGAAGGTATCCGTAAGGCTACCCCACCTACTACCAAGAAACAGCTACAGAGATTTTTAGGCATGGCTGGTTTCTATCGTCGTTTTTGCCCAAATTTCTCAGCCGTAGTAGCTCCTCTGACAGACTTAACTAGTCCCAAAGCTAAGTTTATTTGGACTCCAGAGTGTCCAAGAATCTTTTGAGAAGGTAAAGCATTTTAACTTCAAGACCAGTACTTCAAGCTCCACACTTTGACAAGAAATTTGTGATACAAGTTGATGCGTCAGACTGTGGTGTTGGAGCTGTTCTACTTCAAGAAGATGAAAATAATATCTACCATCCTGTGTGCTTTCATGTCTACAAAATTGAAAAAACATCAGAAAGTATATTCGACAATCGAGAAGGAAACTTAAGCCTTAATCACCGCATTGAAAAAATTTGAAGTGTATGTGAATAGACCTAGGAATGAAGAAATTTTAGTGTTTTCTGATCACAATCCACTGTCATTTATCCAGAAAATGAAAAATCACAATCAAAGACTGACCAGGTGGTCTTTGTGCCTGCAACAGTATAACTTAAGAGTGCAGCACATTAGTGGCAAAAACAATGTAGTTGTTGGTTATTTATCTCGTTGCGAATCGTTGGATTCAACACTGTGATAAAATTTTCTGGGGGGAGGTATATTATATATTGCTACTTTCAAAATACATGTTTTCCCCTCTTTGAAATGTCTTGTAGATTGTGTAACATTTTTTCAGATTCCTAGATAACTTAGAATAGGATGTTTTAAAATGTGTGTTCAGATTTCGCATTAACGTCTTGTAAAAGAATATATATATATAATGTAAAGAGAGAGATCCGTGTCTTTTCAAAGCTGCAAATGTTTAACTTTTATGTCAGCACTTTAAGATTAGAGTCTGCGAGATCCGTTTGCTTCCCTGCTCTGTCAGCGCGTTTGATAGCGAGCTCGTTGTCATCAAAACATGTCAATTTTAATTGTCGCCCAGACGGAGCCCAGTCTCCGTCCATCGAGTCGGGTACGTCTTTCTTTTTTTTTTTAACAGACTCGTATGGTACGTGTATATCTTTGTCAAGTCCCACGTGGATGTTGCACATTATGTGTGTAAGATTGCGTCAGATTTCAGAACTTTCTGGAAGCTTTCGTACCCAGAACGTATTTGTCATCTGCCTAGCCCAGTTTCCATGAGGGAAGAGATTTCATTCGATCTTAAGACCTCGAGGCAGTTAGATCTCCCTCTCTCTCTCTCTCTCTCTCTCTCTCTCTCTCTCTCTCTCTCTCTCTCACTCGACATCGAGATTATTAGTAACGTAACTAAATTGGTCATCTCGTAACATTTTAGAATTCATGTTTAATATTTCTTAGATTTATTAGTTTATTTAGTTTCTTTTGTGGAATCTGAACAAACATTTCGTAACGGCGCCTGGTTTTTTTTTGTGAAAGTGTAATATACAAGCTGCAGCAAAAGAGAAAGAAAGAAGTTGGTATACCAAAAAAGGTAAAGTGTGTTATATTTTTATTAGTTGCAACTAATAATGGATAGGGAGTGTGTTTAACTAATAACGGATAGGAATTGTGTTTAACTAATAATTGATAGGAACTGTTGTCTGTTACGAAGGTTTGGTAAACACTGTTGGTTACTGTGTTTTTGAGTGAAAAAGATTTACACTTTTACACATTGCTGATATTTTTTGTGTTTGTGTCTGTTCCATTGTTTGTGCACGTATTCATTTTCTTATTGAAGTGTGTCTTTTTATTTTATATTTTCATTTGCATTCACAATTTAATTGACTTAGTTATTTTCATTGCTTTATCATTGCACATTTAATTAAATTTAACACTTGTGAATTAATTTGCATTTATTTAGAATTCTTTTCAAGTTTTATTGTTGTTTAGCACTTGTGAATTAATTTCAAATTTTCAATTATTGCCTAACACTTTTGAATTTCAATTAAATTAATTTTCTTGAATTTTGTGATAAATTAATTTTGATTTAATTTTACTTAATTTGATTCAAGAGTTAATTAAACTTTACTTTGTTTTCAAGTAACAGTAATTTTCCCTGATATTGTGAATTTCACTTATAAATTTTGAATCTAATAATAAATTTTTGTAATTAAAATTTTTATAAGTGTTTTCTTTATCTTACACCAGTATAAGTATATATGATTATGACTATATTTATGATAGGTAGAGATATAGAGTGGTAATTGATTTGCTTTCCTTCAATTTAATTGAAGTGACTTAGAACCAGGGAAGTACTTAGACTTCTGAAATCAGGGAAATACTTAGAGTTTTGAAAGTTGTTGATGGAGTGATGCCCTTTGATTAATTTAATTACTTACAAGATTACCTCACACTGTTTTGATGAACTTAGTCTGGATTTTCTGCAATACTGGTAAGTGTAAGGGTTATCACTGTTGCCTTTAGTGCATTCAGTCGTTTAAAACGTGTTATGAGGGTTCAGGTGTCTGGCTTTTGTGAGGTAATAATTGATAAATGGTAACCAGATACTTGGCACTTCGTAACATTATATATATATATATATATATATATATATATATATATATATATATATATATATATATATATATATATGAGGTTATAGTCCACAGGCTGAAAATTCCTTTTAGCTCAACAGTTTCGGCCTCCACTGGCCCATCATATATATACTATACATATCCCACATATGTACATCAAGGGATATCACCCAATGTACTACATTTTCCGTACCACAAAATCCTTTTCTAATAAAACCTTTATTGTAGCAGCAAGTGAAAGCAAGGCTAATTAAGACCCGTGGATACAAGAGCTCTTGGAAAAACAAAAGACCAAAATAAACCATATTTGCAATAACGCCTTCACCGGATGAGGCCCAGGCATTAAATCTGTGTTTGGAAAAGGGTATTCGAAATTAGCATTCTAGTCTTGGAGAAACCATTTGAAGACTCGTGTACCGACAGAGATTTTAAACGAAAATAATCACTTGGGTTATTATAGGCATGAAGTACAAATGACTGCTGTTTATGAATAAATGGTGATTTTTTTCTCAAGTTTTAGCGAATACACAGACCACTACGTGTTGATTCTTAATGGGGCTGATTCTCCTTTCTAACATAATAAAATACGCACGGGTTAAAGTACCTTTCGCTACTCTAAGCCTATCACAGTGAGTACTTCCAACAAGTGACAAGATATAAGCTTAACGAAATTCCGGTCAGAGTCAGTAAATTTTATGATCTATCAAAGGCAATAACATTAGGAAGAATATATTATTTATATAAATATAAGAAATATCTATAAAACAAAGCGTGATCCGACATACAGCTTACTCGGGAAGCGTGTATGATTTTCCCCTCAGGCATAAGTTGTAAACATTATATTCCGAACTTAAGGTAAATTTAAACGCGCTAAAATCTATGGTCAAATAGAACTCGTTTCACCAACGAAAAATCAAAATAAATACGTTATATTTTATAAGATATAATTTTTCTGTACTGTTTAACATGTATATTATATATCTTTTACATTTCCATTCCAACAAATAAATCATAAATATCTTATCCTAAAATTCCTGTATTTTTAACTCAACGCAATACACCTTTTTTCAGACCTTTTTGTATATTCTCCACAGACCTTTCCTAACCCCCCCCCCCCCACCAACAAGAACAACAACAACAACAACAACAACAACAACGAAGTAGTTTGTAGGCTTACTCCTCGAGTAAGCGAAAACAGCGCTCGTCACCTAAACCCTGAAACCCTAATTGACGCTACGTAAAATCAAAATATCGATATATAAAGGCTGTCATTTCCTTGGGTCAGAGACACACAAAAACAGAAAAAAAACAACAACGAAAGGCGCCAATGCCTGAGCTTATTTATATAAAAGATCTGAAGGAATAATTATGAGGAGGGCGAAGGGAATAAAGAAACCGACAACAAAGGAAATGCTCTTTGGGGCTGGCTGACTGTTTCTGTCGCTGTTACTTCCGGGCAGTTAAGTCCTGAAGGGGGGATGAGGGAGGGAGGGTAGGGGTAGGAGGGGAGGAAGGGGTAGGGGTAGGGGGCGATGAGGGGAGGAGAGAGGGAGAGGGGAGGAAAGGGTGGGGGGTAGGGGAGGGGGCGAATTTCCCGCAGTTTCATCCTTCGCCCCTCGTTACCGTTTGGCAGAGGAGAATTTTGAGAGAGAGATCATGGCTACTGTCTGTTTCTTTGTTGTTGTTGTTATTCTTGCTGTTGTTGTTTGGGAGTTAGGAAAGCCTATAAAGGTCTGAAAAAATATATTTCGCTTTGAGTTAATAGATACAGGAATTTTAGGTCAGAATATTTATGATTAATTATTAAAACGAAAATGTCAACAATAAAAAAAAAATGCATGTTGAAAAAGTACAGAGCAATAATTTCTAAGAAAATATAGCGTACTTATTTTAATTTTCGTTGGTGAAACAACGCTCTATTTGACCGCAGATTTTAACACGCTCCCAGAGTAAGCTGGGGGTCGGTTCACGCCGCGTTATCTCTGCAAAATGTTAACTCAGGATGCCTATATACATACAGGTATGTAAACAGGTTGAATGCTCATTCATGAATACAGAAACACACACCACTTTATGTGTCTGTATTGAAACCAACGTTCAAGATTCTTCTACACTCAATTATTACCTCACTGTGGGGCCTTGAGTAGGAACCTGTTGCCTGCTTAGTCCTCGGAATACATTCCAGAGAGAGAGAGAGAGAGAGAGAGAGAGAGAGAGAGATTGTGTGGGGTAGTAGTCCAAGGGACAATGAAACTTAAGACCGAAATGGGTATTTCACATCGACTGGTCTTTTGTGTTGTTATTACGTTATCATATCTCTCCTGCTCTGTAAAATATATATAATATTGTGTGTTACATCTGATTAAATAAAATAGTTATTTTGTGTTGCTATTACATCTTAAATTTGGCTAGTTTATCAATTTCATTAATTATATTCTGTTGATGCGTTCCATATACAATTAAGATTAAGCATTCAAGATAAATACTTAGGAATACACACACACACACACACACACACACACACACACACACACACACACACACACACACACATATATATATATATATATATATATATATATATATATATATATATATATATATAAATATAAATGCAAGCATCAACAGGACAAAAACCTAATAATTTTTTTAGCGGTGGGAACTAATTTTTTTAGCGGTTGGGGCACTTGACTTTTTTTTTCACTGAAGAGATCATTTACTCTCAAATATATAATATATATATATATATATATATATATCTATATCTATATATATATATAATATATATATATACAGAGAGATGAGAGAGAGAGAGAGAGAGAGGAGAGAGAGAGAGAGAGAGATATATGTGGGTGGGTATTTACAGCAACTTTTGGGCGAGATCAATTTAGTGACTGGGCAAATTTATTTTTGTAGGTGGGTAATCGCCCTCCAGGGAACTATAGTGATTTACTTAGGGTAGATTCTTGGGTGAGCCATACGCCTACGAGATATTTGTTTGGCGGCCTCTGATTGGCTGGTACCGGGAGGTAGGCGGTACCTCAGTGTCATAGCAATATGTATTTAATTTTATTTCTTCATTTATCTCACGTTTTGTACGAGATAGAGAGGTAAATTATAATATATATATATATATATATATATATATATATATATATATATATATATATATATATATATATATATATATATAAGTATTATTGACAACTAGATATGCTTATGTATTGTAAACAATTTTAGCGCCAACTTTTTCAGAGTTTAGCACCGCAAAAATGTAATTTGGTTTAGCAATGGACGTAAGAATCTTTTTTAGTTTTGATGACGCGATCACTAGCCATGCTTATTTGATTATTTTTCCCAAATAAGGAATTTTTATGTTAAATTTATCCACAGTTGAAAAATAATCGTAATTTTATCATTTTTTTCTCAAGAAGTTTTATTTGTCTATTTAATTTTGATAATGAAACAGAAATCGTTCGACACATGAGACTGAAAAAGCGAGAAAGAGAGAGAGAGTGGTGATTGACGAAGGAAAAGCGTCATCAATGCAGAGTCCCCAAGGTAAGCGAGTGTAAAGTAGTAGTACTAAGTCTTTCTCAGAAGTCGGATGATCCGCAACATAATAAGACATCTTAATTTTCTCTTTCTCATATCAGAAACATCTAAAATCCGAAAGCACCATCATATTCAGGGTGAATTTACTTTATGAAAACAAGTTTTATATCATCTTGGTCGCATGAATGATGCAAAATCCGATAAGTAAAAAAAAGTATAAAGTATCAAATGCTCCTTTCTTCTTTTTTACTCGTAATTCCTTTGTGTTTATCTTATTGATTTCAGGTAATCATGATTTAACTATACAATTAATACCGAATCGCTTGGTACGATCGAAACTTTCCTATCTTGTGCAAAACGTGAGTTTTTCTAGCTTTTCTAAGCTGCTCACGAAAATCATGAGAGCAGAGATTGCGCCTAGCTCCCGGTATACAGCCAATCAGAGGTCGCCATACAATAAACGTCTCGTGTGAATAGGGCTCACCCAAGAATCTACCTTAAATGAATCAGCTATAGTGATGATTAGGCCGTCATCATAGAGCATTAGAATTGACGAATGTAGGTTCACGATATTGTTCTCTGTCGTTATCAGATTTCCCCAAAAATGTTCGAATGCAAAACAACAAATTAGTGCAATACAACCCGGAATAAGAGACCTCACTACTATTTGTAGCGTAGATGAAAAGCTAATAATTATATATGTAAAATGAGTTAGAATTTGAAAAAAATATATGTATTTCTTATGGCGATATTTTGGAGTTTACTAAAACATTCCAAAAAAAATGTAAAGTTATGGACAATAATCAGGTGGTTTTGTCATTCGCATAGGACTCGATAATTTGATAACTCCTGCTCTCCATAGTTACGTCCTTCCACCAGGAGAGGTTGCTCGTTTTCCCTCGCGTCCTTCGAGCCTTCAAATGGTTCATTGCCCAGAGGAATTCGAGTAATCAATTAATTGATCTAACTGCTGAAACATTTCCTTAATGTCTTTTTCGTCTTAGATATGAGGCAGCGTCGTTCTCCCAATTGAAGAGCATCTGTGCAGGTGAGAACAGTCTTCGGGTCTGAAGCGATGGTAAACAGATCTTTGAATAGACAATTCGGTGGTGATGGTTCAG
Source organism: Macrobrachium nipponense (assembly GCF_015104395.2). Lineage (NCBI taxonomy): Eukaryota > Metazoa > Arthropoda > Malacostraca > Decapoda > Palaemonidae > Macrobrachium > Macrobrachium nipponense. The sequence goes on along the minus strand of NC_087206.1, from coordinate 67,029,738 downwards.
ACCAGATTTAGTTTTCATAAAGATTAAGTATTTAGAAATCTAGGGTTACTGAAAAATTGAGAGATTTCAGTCAAATTAACTTCTAAAAGGAAGACTAATTGCACTAAAACGAAATCGCCACAATAGCCTAAACTGCTGTTGAATAGAAATTAATATTACTTAAGAAAAATGTTTAATTCCATAAGCACATGAATGAGTCGAAACTGGAGAATTTAAAAAAAAAGGCCTTACGTAAAATAAAGATAAACATTGTCACTGGCAGCCTCCTACAGATACGCTCGACGTTACGGTCTATGATTGAATCCAAGAAACATAGACCTATCGGAAATAAGGTGTTTGGAGTTCAGAACCTTAGTGTCAACAATGCAAGGCATTATTCAACTCAGAAATAAGAGATCTATGAGAGTCGACCAACAGCAGGTCTATGAAATAAGAGAGCTAAGAAAATTGACCAAAGAAACCGATCTATTCTTATGGCCCTTACATGGTATAGAGTGTAGCATGAGATATGGACGAGTAGACAAAATCAGGGCTACATCATCTGCAACCTAAGGCAGTGTTTTTTTTCTTCTTTTTGTACTATCACTTGGAGCAATGTTTCATAATACGAATCATTGGTCATAATAAACTTCTTTCTAACAACAACCATGTTGCCAGAATCCTCATTATTCGGAGTGGCGTTGATGCTTCGTCGCAAATAGCCACGTTTGGTATCCTGGGTTGAATGCCATAGAATCACAGCAATTTTACACTATCGGGAAACATCTTGATATTAAGATGTATAAATATGCATTTCCTTTAAAGATGGATATAATAAACTTCGTGAAAAAAATTTCATTATTATAATTTAGTAAAATACTGATTCATTTCATGCATCATAGTAGTACTATTAAAATAAATGTTTAGTACGTGACGCCCGGTGGGCGGAACGCAAACGTTTTTCTACACAATTTAAACCTCTATAATAATAATAATAATAATAATAATAATAATAATATAATAATAATAATAATATAACTATGGACAGGATTTAGAAACTGTAAATTTCGCTTATGCCCGTTTAACTTTCAACTGAGAAGACATTAAGTCTAAAATGAATAACTTCGACCAAACCCGTTCCAATCCATGAAATACTGAATCTGCCACACCTCAGTCACAACCCCCCCCCCCCCCCCCACCCCCCTCCCCACGCCCCCGGCGGGTTTCCTTTTCCTGATCTCTCTCCTAAATCGAAGTCAATATACGCACTACTGGCCTCGATGACCCCATTTTGGTTCAATTCGTGTAAAATCTCAATCCATAACTTATCTGTACAGCGTATAATCAAGCCATAGAAAAAAGATCTATCTGTAGGTGGTCTCGGTATAAGGCCGCATGAGCCGCGGCCCATGTACTTGAATCACGACCCGGTGGTGGCCTGTCCTATATAGTTGCCATATGTACGATTATGGGTAACGTTTAACCCTGAATAACATAGAAGCTACTGAGGCTACAAGGCTGCAATTTGGTATTTTTGATGATTGGAGGGTGGACGATCAACATACCAATTTGCAGCCCTTAGGCCTCGGTAGTCTGTAAGATCTGGGACAGAAGAAGTGCGGACCGACAGACTACTAAGTCGGCACAATAGTTTTCCTTTATACAGAATACTAAAAAAAGCGAGTGATTTGTTTCAAAGATGAGATATCTTAATGCAAGTAAAAGGCAAAGAGGTATGTCTGTTTCACCATAGCTCAGACCAAGTGTCCCCCTATAGGCATTTGTTTTTGTGGTCATTTACTACCATCGCTCTTCTGGGTGCCATATATCATAAATTTACCGACAATGGCACGAATTTCAGAAGAAACTTAAAAGAACGACGCAGACATGACACACGCTCGAAGACGCTGACCGTTACAAAATTTGAATCGGCTCTGACGAAGAACGTCGGGGGACCAAAGACGAAGGTCATATCTCTTGCTCAAGAATGTGAAATGAATTAAAATGAATCACACCGAGATAAGAAGGCGCCATAAATAACGGCCATTAAAGAGACTGTAAGTGTGACATAAATCGAGACGTATATACTAACGACGAAGAGAGTAAATTTGTCTCGACATCCCATTGTGGGAACTTCTTCACAAACAAGATATGTGACTCTTGGAATAAACTGCCACCAGAAGTTTGTAAAGAGCAACGGTGTGGAAGAGCTTAAAAGCAAGCTAGGCAAAATCCTTAGGACACTGTGAATGCACAGTAAAAACCTGCTCCTACAGATAAGTGAGCACACGATGTCTCCTCTTAGTATGGACTAACAAATCTTTGAAACACTAATCTTTGTAACTCCTTGTAACTGAAATGCTTTAGGTTTCCAAATATTTTTTACTAATGAATCCGGTAAAAATATCACAGGATAAAAAAAAAAACGCTCACAAAATATTTCTTACGTGAAATTCTTTATATATATATATATATATATATATATATATATATGTATATATATATATATATATATATATGTGTGTGTGTGTGTGTGTGTGTGTGTGTGTGTGTGTGTGTGTGCAATCAATCACTTTAACAAAATCCAAGGTTAAAATACCAATAAGTTTCCTCTTGTGGTAAGGGGACGTATGAAGTTATCAAGTTATGGTTTTTTTTAAATATCAAAATTACTTGATTATTTTCCATAAAGTTTAAACTTTTCTAATATCTTATTAAACTAAAGAATTTCACGTAAGAAATACATAAATTTCATCAGGTAAATTCGTTTTATTACATACATCATTATAATCTTTTCATTTAGGTCACAAATTTTAGTTATGGGGGTGGCTCATTCCTCCAAAGAGGATCGATAGTGCTAGTTGCTAGAGCTTTCGTTAAATATATTTTTGGTTAGAACACATGAAAACCCATGAAATATGTTCATATGTACACTAAAACGGAGTTTTTAGTTTATTAACTCAATTACATCTTCTGATGCTGGCAATATTTCCTGTTCAACTTCTCAGTCCCAGGTTGCTGACTGTAACTTCTTATATATATAAGTCCTGATGAGACGATTCCAATGTTTTGAAGTGGAATTCAAGTGAGAGTTCAGAGCCCTTTTTAAAACCGAATTTCTGCTTCGTATCTTGGTTCAAAGCATCTGCATAGCTCACGACGTTCAGTTCTCTGACACCAGGTGCAGTCTGTCGAGGTTCATTTGTTTTTCGGAGTGAGCGTACAGAAAGGATTTAGTGAGATAAAAATGAAAGTCAAGGAAAAACCTATTATTTCTTTAGGGTCACTATCTAAGAAACATTGCTTGTGAAGTTTTTTGTTTTCTTTCCTGTGACATTTAACCTGGATTCATTAAATGAAACTTATCTGGAAAACCTAAAGCGAATTTTACTCTCTTCGTCGTCGTTGTTTTACTCTTGTATTGATTTTTGTCGCACTTACAGTCTCTTTAATGGCTGTTATCTGTGGCGTCACCTTATCTCGGTGTGATTCATTTCAATTTCTTGAGCGAGAGATATGACCTCCGTCTTTGGTCCCGACGCTTATCATCAGAGCCCATTCAAATTTAGTAAGGTAACGTCTTGAAGCATGCGTCATGTCTGCGTCATTCTTTTTTTAAGTTTTCTCGAAATTGTATCATTATTGCAAAAATATATTTTCAATTTTTTCCCATTTTTATATTTCTCATTCATGTTATTGTTATCTAAAACTTCAATATTACATTCTGTCCATTATATATATATATATATATATATATATATATATATATATCTATATATATATATATATATATATATATATCTATATATATATATATATATATATTACTATATATATATACTACATATCAGGAACTAAAAGTTACAGCAGTTAGGCCTTGGAACGGGTGAACAGGAAATATAGCTTACATCACAAGATGAATTTGAGTTAATAAAACTCTTATTTCCTGCACAAAAGGAAACATTTTCATGCATTTTCGTGGTTGTACAACCATAAATATTGGCAAGGCAGTTAAAGCATGGAACGATCCTCTGTGGAGGAATGAGCCACCCATTGTTAAAAAAATTTTTTAAATGAAGAAGGTTATAATGATGTGTGAATAATAAAACAAATTTACCTATCAAAATGTATGTATTTCTTGTGTGAAATTATTTACTTAAATACGATGTTTTTTATTAAAGTTTAAACTTTATGGAAATAATCAGGCAATTTTGTTATATAAAAAACTCCATAACTTGATAAATCCATACATCCCTCTACCACAAGAGGAAGCTCTCTGGTGTTTTAACCTTGAATTTTATTAAAGTGACTGATTGCACACACGCACACAAACACACACACACACATTATATATTATATATATATATATATATATATATATATATATATATATATTATACATATATATATACATATATATATATGTGTGTGTGTGTGTGCAATCATCACTTTAATAGAATTCAAGGTTATAATACCAATGAGCTTCTTCTTGGTAAAGGGTTATGTATGGAGTTAACAGTTATTATTTTTTTTTTATAACAAAATTACCTGATTATTTTTCCATAAATTTTAAACTTTTTACAATATCTTATTAAACTTAAGACTTTCACATAAGAAATACATACAGTTTATCAAGTAAATTCGTTTTATTGCGTACATCATTATAACCTTTTCATTTAGGTCACAAATTTTAGCAATGGGTGGCTCATTCCTCCACAGAGGATATACGAGTTCTTTACTTTTCCCGCAAATCTTTTTGTTGGGTAACCACGAAAATCCATAAAAAATTTTCTGTCTTGTGTACAGGAAATGGTTTTATTAACTCAATTACATCTTATGGTGCGAGCAATATTGCCTGTTCACCCGTTTCCTTTTCCAAGTCCTAACTGCTGTATTTTTAAGTCCTGATGGTACTATTCATATATATATATTATATATATATATATTATATATATATATATATATATATATATATATATATATAATATATATATATTTATATATATATATATATAATATTATATTTATATCACATATATATATATATATATATATATATATATATATATATATACATATATATGTGATATATATATATATATCACATCACCGTGATTCATATAAATTATTCGAGCTACAAAAATTATTATCAACTAAAAAATTCCCCTTCGTTACATATAGAAAATATATCAATTCCGAGGTAGAGAACGAATTAGGTATTAAAGGACATTGTAGCTCGAATGATATATATATATATATATATATATATAATATATATATATATATATATATATATAGATATATAAATATATATATATATATATATATATATATATATATATATATATAAATATATATATATATATATATATATATATATATATATATATATATATATATATATATATATATATATATATATATATATATATATATTATATATATATATATATATATATATATATATATATATATATATATACTATATATATATATATATATACATACAGTCGTTCAGACAATCGTTCAGTGTATGTGGGGCCTTAAGGTTACAGCAAGATAGCAATTGCTATGTAATGAGAGAATATGGATCTTCATACAACAAATTGGTCTATTCGTGTGGCCCTCATCTGTTCTAGAG
>NC_087206.1:66996618-67014118 GCF_015104395.2 Macrobrachium nipponense | reverse complement strand
TAATAATAATATAATAATAATAATAATAATATAGTTTATTTTTGCTAAAGATAAGAAAACATGACGACTGGGAGGGAAAAATTGGAATGTTGAGCCAAGAGAAATTCCTGCAATCAGCAGATTTCACTTTTGATTTCGATGTTGAAAGCATCGCTTATCCTACAGCGCCGAGGCTGTTCAGTTGCCTCTGGAACTAAATGTATAAACTGGTATTTAAGACGGAATGAAAGAAATCTGTAATAAAGAACACAGCTGACAGAGAAGAGACGAGTATTCAAGTAAACAGAGTCCACATCTTTTTGTGCAAATGCACACACACACACACACACACACACACACACACACACACACAAACAAAAGATAGCTGTTATGTTTCTTACAGAGGATTTTAGTGGGAATAGTCCTTGTACTGACAAGAGCAAATCTCCAATCGGAGAGGCATATACGATGCTAGTCCACCTCTGAACAGTGCTGACATATGACATGGAAACTGTTTTAGCAAACGGCATAATTACAAATTTCTATTGGTCCAGTTCTTATTTTGTTAAAAAGTTTATTTATTCATTTCAAGTCTTGTTTCAAAGAACAATACTGAGCCTCATTGACCGAGAGTCTTGTAACTTATCATATAAGACACTGAATGGCATTAAGTGTAAAAGAAGGCTCGTAATTGGTTTGTGTTGTGTATTAAATGATTGAGCAAACATCACAGTTGCGACTAAAATTAATCGACATTCGAAAAAATATTAAATCACTTTGGTTACATCATAACAAGTCATTTCTATGGTGATGAAGCAATCAGTGCTGATAAACAAATGTCATACTCTGAAACCTAACTCATTAATGGTTAAATAAAATCCTAACTCATTAATAGTTAAATAATACTAAATGAAATTCCTATCGTTATCGACATAATGTTGACCTTTAAACAGCTCCAGAGTTTACGGGAAGTTTATTGTTTAGAACAAACATAGAAACAGCCTTGCAGGTGGACTTTTTAGTCAAAAGGCGAGGCCCACCGCCAGTAACTGTGGTTGATGACAGCAAGGGCATGCGGTCGTAAAAACCTTTTTGCCAAAATAATACCCACCATGCCTGATGTTGTAAGGAAATAAGGCGTATCAGGCAACCGACCCCTTAGTGTAGGAATAACGGAAAAGAAGAAAACAAACATGGAAACAGAATATTTTGTCTCTAATTATTAGCTCAACAAGAAAGTGAGAAATATTCCCTTTCTATCCTGATTACCGTTTAATAATAATTTGACTAAATTAAAATAATCCTTTTCATAATTGAAGCCACTCAATGAAGTAAGTTTTCAACTTTAAAAAGGGGTGAAATTTTGTTTCCGTGCTAAATTGCGTTGAAAAACAGTAATTTGGTGCAGTAACCATGATTTATGTCAATTTTGTCTGATTTAGGGGCGTTACCATACAGCTCAGTTAGTTATGCAAATAGATGGGTGTGGAGGGAGGGGGTGCTGTGAAATTGGGACATGAATTAACATGTATCAAAACAGCAACAGCGTGGTCGTAGTCATTATCATATGACATTTTTTCCCCCAATCTTAAATACCCGCCAAGATCCTCAGAATGATATATCTTTTTTCCAATTTCTTGGTTTGTTCCGGTATTGGCTACGGAAGAGTTTGTTTGTTTGTTTGTATAGTGTTTTTACGTTGAATGGAACCAACGGTTATTCACCTTTACGTGACTTCCGAACCACGTCGAGAGTCTTCTAGCACCAGAAATACCCCATCTCTGACCCCTCAGTGGAATGCCCGAGAATCGAACTTGCGGCCACCGAAGTAGCAGGCAAAGACCATACTAACCACGGCCATTGAGGCGCTGCCAGGGTGGACCGTCAGGCTCCAGTCTTAATATCTCAGTACGCTGCATCCATTTCCCAACCGTACCTCGTACAATTTATTCTTCTTGAGCGGAAAAGCAGGAAGGCAACGAGATATAAATATTTCAGCCGAACCTTTGCTAGTACGAGGGAAATGAGAAAAACGTCCTAACTTTGAATTTCGCGAGAAACTTTCATTTTCATGCACTTGCATCTTGCACTGAACAGCAAGGATAAATGTCATTAGTTCTGCGTTTTGTGGGATTATCAGTTTGTATTATGCTAGATCCTAATTTAAGGTCATTGATATGAACTTGATCGTACAGTTGTTTATATCTGGTACCTTTGCATAACACTAATGTAGGAAGTAGTACGTTGATTTAATTTTTTTTACCAAAATATAAAGACAGGGATGGAGGAAGAAATTATTTCAGACTTACGAACACTCGTTACTGAAAGCATTACGCCACTGCAGCTTCCGCGAAATTTAGAAAAAAGGAAAAAAATTATAAGGGGGGGGGGTGATGTTTTGTCTCGGAAAAAATAAAAAAAAACTCTCGGTATTTCCAGGTTTAAGTTTTGTGGAAGCAGCATGGATAAGACTTTGCTTTAGATGAATGATTTGAATAATTTTATTATGGACTGTTTTGTGTCAGTGGTCTTCTTGTTTGGTGATCACGCTTTCTAAGTTAATGACTACTGGGTGAGAGGTGTGGTCGAGCGAGTTTTCGTAGGAAGAGGAATCTTAAACAGGTCTGTAAGAAGTACGTTCTATTTCTTCGCAGGCTGTTACTGTCCCTTTCATACGTTTCTTGTAGTTGATTAGCAAAGATTAATATATGAAATAAAGTAATCAAGAAGAAGTGTTTAGCAACCGGAAGGGATTTTAGCGGAATAATAATGATGAAAAACCCGATTTGTCGTGTGTTTAGTAACTCAGCTGAATAGGTCGGACATTCGACAGCTCTCATGCCCTAAAATATAAAGCAGAAAGCTTTCTGCTTATATTTTGAATAACAAAATCAAACAGACATACTACTGTGGATTTACATTTCTATTTTATTGACTCATGTGATTATGAGATTTCTTTGGATGATGATGTGATGATGATGAGTATTATTATTATTATTATTATTATTATTATTATTATTATTATTATTATTATTATTATTATTATTATTTATAAAAACAATTAAAATTACCCTACAAAGCACAACACAAAAAAGATTCGGCTTCTATAATGATGCTGTCCATATGTTGAATGTCATTTGCATATCATTAACTGGTTTTCTATAAAGCAAATGTCACGTTGATAGTGACGTGAGATATATGGAAGGCACTATACTCTTTTTCAATGATGTCTTTCGTGTAACAACGTACATGAAATTTTGCATGTTGCATCTGCTGAGAGAAAAAATATATTTTGATCTTATACCAAACATCAAAATCACTTGATTACAGCCACTTATTTAATTACTCAAAATCTAGCAGAGCAAAACCTCGTACTTCCTGGAACTGAGAGACGATAGGACATCGAACTTGGCCACATAATTTGTCAAACGTGACTATTGATTCTATTAGCGTCAATAATGGATGAGCAATCTTGCAATACAATTACAATTCGTCTATGATAAATTGATCTCTACTGGAAGGACCATGCCGAATATACTCTAATATATTCTGGTGTATTTATATCCGTGAATATAATTAAAATTATCATCTCGCTTACCATTCTACATTCGCCTTTCTCCCTGATAACCATAAATGTAGCACAGTATACCTTACGCATCACCACATATATAGCATTCTCAGTTATGATGTATGTGTGTTAAATAACCGAATATTTCTGGTCATGTAAATTTTTTTTTCAGGAAGTAATTTTTTGTTGTATTATTTCACATCCTATGTACAACCACTGTAAGACGGAAGGTCATATTTTAATTAATCAGCTGATCCGATTAGGTATCTGGCTATTTTAGTGCATGGTTACAGTGAAGAAAACACACACGCGCACACACACTTTTCCTAAAAAAAAAAGATATATCCACTGCCATGCATACTTCTCATACCATCTCTCTCTCTCTCTCTCTCTCTATCTCTCTCTCTCTCTCTCTCTCCTCTCTCTCTCTCGTGTATTTTTTCATCTTACTAAGTTGATGTTCATTCCATTGACTTTCGTCGTCTTTTGTTTTCCTACAGTTCTCCACTTTGCCCTTAATGGTAAACTCTACCTTCGACCTCAGGGTTGAATAATGTTTGTTCTATGGAAATGGGAATCCTTGGAATCAAGTCTATCTTCTGACTGTCGATTTGGTTACTGTGTGGTAAGGATTTTGGTTTTGGACTTAAATTGGACATGGGAGGAAAGTTTGTTTTTCTTTAATGGAGGAAAGTGGTAAACTACATTATACGGGATTACTAAGCACCATATATATGATAAGATCCGTTGAGCATTAAATGCTAGTTTGTAGAGTGACCTGTTTCTTCCAATTCATGTTATGGTTCTGTTTCAAAATCTGCTTTTTTTAATATTAATAACAATCCCCATAAATCTTATATATCTTCGCATTCATTCCATCCCGACAAAGTGATCTTTCAGTTTAATTACGTTTTATGTGCATATTTCTGTTTATCGATATTATCAATGTTTCCTTTCAACGGTTTACATTTATTATAAAATACTAAATGTAATTTTATTTACTGAATTGCTTTTAACTAAATTTCATTATGGAAAAAAAAAACACTCTTGTGAGGACACTTTCTACTGAATCTGTTTGAAGTTACAAGGAATTATTCCAATGAAATTACTTTTTATTACTTTTCTCACTATCCTAACAAGGCGTGATCCGACTTCCAGCTTACTTGGGGTGCGTGATAAAATCCACGGTCAAATACAGCGTTGCTTCATCAACAAAAATCAAAAATAAATACACTATAATCTATCAGAAATAATTTGTTCTGTACTGTTTAACATGCGTATTATATGCTTTTGTTACATTTTCATTCTAATAAATAAATCATAAATATCCTATCCTAAAATTCCTGTATCTTTAATTCACACGAAATACCGTTTTTCAGGCCTATTTAGGCTTTCCTATGCCCTCACCCCTCAACAAGAACAAGAATAACAACAACAACAATCGCAACAAAGTAGTTTTGTAGGCTTGCTCCCCGAGTGAGTGAAAACCAGTGGCGAATGATATCTTCGTGAACTGAATATCTTATACATATACATACATATATATTATATATGTGTGTATATATATATATATATAATATAAATATATATATATATATATATTATTATATATATATATATATATATGTGTGTGTGTGTGTGTGTGTGTGTGTGTGTGTGTGTGTGTGTGTGTGTGTGTGTGGAATAAATTTTTCTCAAATTAATGACCTGAAGGAATCAGTATGTAAAGTACCATAATTACTTCAGACACCGAATGATTGAAAAAATTGAATTAAAAACATAAAAAAAAAACGGGCGAATTGGCTTCAAAACACATCGTAAGTAAAGCCTCCCTTAATAGGGACATACTAAAAGACCTGCTCCCTCATCCTTAGAAGAGCTAATTTATGGAAAAAAAATAAAGAAAATGAATGATCTGCAGTCACAAATATAGCTTTGATAGACAAGCTAGAGAGAGAGAGAGAGGAGAGAGAGAGAGAGAGAGAGAGAGAGCTTTGAAGAAACCTCATATGAAAATCCACAAAGCGGGTTACGATAATTGGAGTTGCAAGATAATCGTCTTCGATCAAATGAATTTCCAATTCCCATATTAAAGGTTGATTCTCTTCAATTTTTAAGCTGTCATTAGATTTCGAAAAGAGTTTCTCTTGTGGTTTTCCTTATTTTTTTTCTGCTTAGCAGCGGGTGATATAGTAAGAAGGCACTAATAACGACTCTATTTTGCATAAAGGAACAATATTCCCACATCTTAGTAAGGCAATATTATTGTTTGATTGTATTGTTGCATGGAACCATTGGTTATTCACCAACGGGACCAACGGCTTTTTACGTGACTACCGAACCACGTCGAGAGGGAACTTCTATCACCAGAAATACACATCTCTTACTCATCAATGGAGTGCCGAGAATCGAACTCACGGCCACCGAGGTGGCACGCCTACACCATACCGACCACGCACAGAAGCGCAGGCAATATTTATTTATGTTATATGAATGTATAGCTTCAGTGGCAGCCATATGGCACATTACGCATTAGTTAAAACCGAGTTTATAATTAATTCATCCAATAATTCCCTTCTACTAATAATATGCTTCTCATTATTCCAAGTTTTTGCAAAGAATGTAATAATCTCTAGCCTAGATAACCGTCCAATAATCCATTTGGCAGAAGCTTCACCGAATTAAATTCGGTTCTCTCAGATTGATTTCAAAATAGGAATGATGTGTTTTCATAAGGATTTTCTTTAGTTCCTTGAATGTTAAGCAAAAGAAATTTTAACTGAAGTGAAACTTTTCAAATAAATCCTTTTCTCTCAAACATTATTCCAGAACACGACTTGACTAAGCTGTTGCAATGAACATTTCGATAGTCGCAGAAATATTAAAAAAAATAAAATAAAATTAAAAAATTATCGCATCGCCATGATATTGTAAAATAAAAGTAAAAACTAACTCTCAGTTTATATTACAAAGTTGCTCCAAGCTCTGCCCCGTATGTATCATTGTTACATATTTTTTTTTAAACTTTTAGGCAATTCGATAAAAACTGCTACTAAATTGCATCTGTTTTTACCCAATAAAAATAACTTAATGACAGTCTTCATGGATGTTTTATGGTAACATAATGTCTTTCTATATTCAATCAAAACCTTAAAAGTAAACGCCAAAGGGCTTTAAATCCAAAGTTATGGAATTTTTCAATGAGCAAATTCATAATCTGATTGCTTAAAGAGATAAGTGAGCATACGATGTCTCCTCGGATGGATTAACAAGTCTTTGAGACATCCTAATCCTTGTAACTCCTTGCAACTTAAATAAGACATTTATCGGGTTCTAAAACTCAAATGTAAGTACCATTTATGCCACCTGTACGAGAACACGATGTCGGAACCCCTGCTATTATGGTAAATTTACATCTGTTGTGACACCATTATATGTCTCGTGGGTTTTGTAATATTAAGCGTAAGACTTTTAAGACGACAATAGAATAAACTAGGATTTCCTTATATTACTCGGTCAATTCTAAGAAAAAGTTGCAAGCAACAATAAAATGGATTTTCTCATCACAAAGAAAGGAAAGAAATACTAACTTTGCACAAACTATGCAAAAGAGACCTATTACCTATTTTTAATGCGTTATAGCATATGTCATTTGGCAGACTAATTCTTACTGCTTAATTGACGCTATTTATTTACTTTCAGGTGTTTGCATAAACTTGGATATGAAGAAAAGCCAATCAGCAACCAAAACCGCTCTTTACAAACGAATGCATATTGCTGTTGTTATTCTTACGAGGGTAAGGCTAACCTCGTGAGTCTAAAATAAGTTGCAGCAGTAGATTAAAAGTGAAACTGGCGTTGCAGACGGACAACCTTGGCAAGGCCATTGAAACCAGTCCCAGAGGAATGTAGTGTATGGTGTGTTTACAGGGACAAGGGAACGGCCATTTTGTGGAAGGGATCACTATAACGATGGAAAAGTACGCAATCGAGTTTTTAGTACAGCGTATATGCTGTATGATACTCTCCGTCACGGCCCGCAAAAAACTCTCAGCCTGCCATGGTGGCCTGCGTTGTTGCGATGCCAGACGCATGATCAAGGCTAAATTTAACCTTTAATAAAATAAAAACTACTGTGGCAAGAGGGCTGCGATTGGTAGTTTGATGATTGGAGGGTGGATGATCGACATACCAATATGCAGCCCTCTAGCTTTCAGTTTTTTTAAGATCTGAGGGCGGGCAAAAAAAAATCCTAACGTACAGATAAAGCCATCTCTATAGCTTCCTTTTACAGAAACCTAAAAACAATTTGATGAAATCCTCTTACAACTGGGATATTGCACGCCCCACTCAGACCTGCAAATGTGTGTGGGTAGAGGGGGGGGGGGTGGGGGTGGTGAAAGCCAATGGGGATGGATGTGTTTCAAGCTACGGGGAAAGCGACGGACGTTATCGGGCGCTGTTCCAGGGGCCGCCCCAGTATGACTCTTTCCAAAAAGGTTTCTTCAGGCCCGCTAGTTAAAGGAGTTACGACCGCCTGACAATCATTAATTTGCTCCTCTATGTCTTTAAAGTATATTCCATTTATAGACAAATTAATTTATTAGACAATACTCCAATTACAGACATTAATTAATTCCAATTACATACATTATTTCATTCCACTCTATGTCTTTAAAGTATATTCCATTTGATTAGAAAAATACTTCAGTTACAATTTGACTTCATGAATGTTTTAGACGCCATTTCATCAGCGTTTGAGTGACTTTATAGACAAAACGTAAATAATTGGCAAAAAACCACTTAATTGGACTTTAAAATATGAAAAAAATATAAATCATAGATTGTCATCAAAATCAGTTTCAATGATTTTAGGGAATTGTTGAAGGCCTCAAAGTCTTACACGTAGGTCATTTATAACTTTGCTGTTTATTCAAAAGTCTTCAGTTATCTACACATCGCCAGTTTTAAAGAATGAGCCAATCACACTTTCATTAATTGATAACTATAACTGTAATGGGTCGTGAAAACATAAACAATGGTGTAATCCGACCTCCAGCTTACTCGGGGGGGGGGGGGAAGGGGGGGTGGGGGGAGGGGGGGGGGGCGTGCTAAAATCTACGGTCAAATAGAGCGTTCTGTCACCAACGAAATTAAAATAAATACGCCATATTTCACTAGAAATAATTTTTCTGTACCGTTATCATGAATATTATTTTATTTTTACATTGTCATTCTAATAAATAGATAATAATATCCTTTCCTAAAATTCATGTATTTTAAACTCAACGCGAAATACCTTTTCAGACCTTGTTAGGTTTTCATAACCCCCCCCCCCTCTCACACCCCAACAACAACAGCACAATAACAACAACATCAACAACAACAAAGTGGTTTGTAGGCTTACTTCCCGAGTAAGAGGAAAAAATAGTAGACATCACAGCCTGCGCCATTGGGCCATTTCGGACATATTAAACCCCTGATAATTTACTTATCCCTCGAAAACTTCGCCCTGAGTTAAGGAGAAAGTTCGGAAATCAATTAGATTGGTGTCAAAAATCATTGTTATACAGCAACAAACACGTTATACGGTAAAAAAAAAAACACCGTTATACAACAACAAACAATTTTACAGTAAAAAACACAGTTATACAATAACAAACAGTCATACAAGTTATACAGTGAAAAAATATTGTAAAACAGCAACAAACACAGTTATACAATAAAAAAAAGAAGTTCTACAGCAACAAAAATATAGTAAAAAATACTGTTATAAAGCAAAAAACACAGTTATACAGTAAAAAAAATGTTAAAGAGAAACAAACAGTCATGCAGTAAAAAAACCAGTTATAATGCAACAAACACAGTTATACAAGTAAAAAAGCAATTACTATGAGATTCAGGGTCTCTGTAACACGGTTTTTTGGACTTTGCTCCTTGTCAAAGCATCGGATGTAGCTGAAAGTTGACATATGTATATTTTACAACCACACACAAATTTTGTAAGCATTGTCAATAACCTAAACCCGATAGTTTTGATTTTTATAGAGTAAAAATGAGCTAGCCGACGCCATGGCCAATGATTACGAGCCAAGAGTCGAAAAACATTCATTACGTAAGCAAAGGTAAACAAACACCTTCTGACTAAATGTTGCCCCGCCCATCCACCAGACAGAATGCCATCGGCTCTGAAACCCAAAGACTTTATGAATGGCGGAACGATACATAGATGTGGGTGCTAGCGTAGTAATACTACTGTAGCAGTAGTGCCGCAACAGTATAGCAGTAATATACATGAATTAAACGTTTAGGCCAACTGCTGGGATCCTTGAGGATCATTTAGCACTTCTTACAACTACTCGAAAAGATTAGTTTTTATAGCCAGAAGTTAAATTTTCTAATCCAACAATGCCCATGGTAGCCTTCAGTGTTTATCCGGAATTATAACGAGGCGAAAGTGGGTGGAGCCTCATGGTTATCATTCTGACAATAATTATTGGTGAAGGTTTAAAGCCAATATACGGTACCGGCTATTTTTTTTCAGTAAATAGGTAGATAGCCAATAAATAAAAATTGCTTGACATTGGATATAGCAGTTATCAAATCATCTTGTCTACTATGTTTTTGATAATTACCAACTATTCCCTACATCTTGTCAATCTGATTGTGACCTATAAAGTAGACTGTAATTTCTTTGGAAACTTATTTTTGGGAGTTAGACTAATAATCGAAGTGTTTTTGTATTTATTAACATATTTTGTTGGTTTGTTCATTATGACAATTATCAGTGGGGAGGTTCCAGAGTTCAGAAAGGTGTACTGCTTTGCTTGTATTTAAATTTGTATGTCATTGTTGCCAGAGGTTTAGCCTTCGTTACGTAGAGCTAATCATCCATCGAGAAAGAGGGAAGAAATGCTGTCATAAGTTACGTAACGAGTGCGTTCGAAACCTTTTCTCTGAGTAAGTTGGCCCGTTCTTCAAAAAAGGTCACTTTTACATTATAAGTACCAAATTTATTCAACCTACGTAGTGCAGAATACACTCAAAATTTATGTGTTGATATAATATGTATTCTGAATAAGCGTTATATTTATGAAATGCATAGATAAAAAGTTATTGCGAAAAAACCGTGTTACAGAGGCCCTGAATCTCATAGTAAACAGCAACAAACACAGTTATACAGTAAAAAAGCAATTAAAGCAGCAAACAAACACAGTTATACAGTAAAAAACGCAGTTAAACAGCAACAGACACAGTTATTCTGTAAAAAAAAACTGTTAAACACCAACAAACAGTTATGCAGTAAAAAAAAAAAAAAACACTAATACAGTAACAGTGTTTTATGACACCAAACTCCTTGATTTCCGAACCTTCTCCGTAGCTCAAGGCGCAGTTTTCGAGAGCTAAGTAAATCATCAGTCAGACGAGTCATCAACATATGTTGAAAACTAATCGCATACATCACAACCTGTGAGAATGAGGCCAAGAAGTTAGTGGAGAACGACACTGCAGAATGTTGGAGAAGTTATTGAAGCGCTGGGTAGGACAGCCCACAAGTCTTTCACTTGTTGTGATGCTTGTGTGGGAAGTTCTGATGTTTTATTTATTATTTATTTCTTTATTTAAAATTTTTGCATGTTATATTGCATTGTGGATATGCCCTCAAGTACGTTTTTGGATAGAAGAAGGCATAAGCAACGATACATTATATTCACGCCAGGGTGTTGTGTGTGTGTTCACGAGTCTGCTTTCTTCTAAAAGAAGTTAGTTGTTGAAGCGCTAGATAGGACTGTCCACAAATCTTTGACTTGTTGTGATGTTTGTTTGGAAAGTTCTGATGCTTATT
Source organism: Macrobrachium nipponense (assembly GCF_015104395.2). Taxonomy (NCBI): domain Eukaryota; kingdom Metazoa; phylum Arthropoda; class Malacostraca; order Decapoda; family Palaemonidae; genus Macrobrachium; species Macrobrachium nipponense. Next base: position 67,002,725 of record NC_087206.1, on the reverse strand, counting down.
TAAATTTTATTTTATATTTTAGCATGTTATACTGCATAGTAGAAATGTCCTCAAGTATGCTGTTGGATAGAAGATACATTATATTCACGCCAGTGTGTGCGTCCGTGTGTGTGAGTCTGCTTCTTCAATAGATCGATTCATCCCGTTAGAGTCGTTGCCCCGAAAAGAAGGTTTTTAGATTAGAGAATTTGTTGTTTTGGCCTCTCACTCTGCCTCTGGTGTGGGAGTTATGGCAGCGGACTACGGCACTAATGTCAAACACAAACCAGACCTTTTCCGTCCATTACCGCCCCATTTTCATTTTCCGCCACGACTTTTCCAGCACTTAGGAACGATTGTGGTTTATAGGACCCTCAAAACATTCGATGAACCATGAGGGAGGGGGGTGTCTGTCCTGTCTGTCTGTGTCGTCTGTCTGGTCTGTCTGTCTGTCGGTGTCTGTCTGTCTGTCTTTCTGTCTGTCTGTCTGTCCCTGTCTTGTTGTCCTGTCCTGTCTGTCTGTCGTTTTCGTTCAAAAATCTATCCTGGTTTAGCCTCATAATTTCGTGCTGATGGTGTAACTTAATGCATCATATGAAAACAAGGAAATAAGTTCCGTAGTTAAATGGAAAATATTTGAGGAATTCCTTCGTTTTTATATGTCATTATTTCTACAGAAAGTTACTATATCTAAGGAATTCCCTCGTTTTTATATGTCATTAGTTTCTACAGAAAAATTATGTTCTACAGAAGTTACTATATCTGAGGAATTCCCTCATTTTTATATGTCGTTATTTCTACAGAAAGTTGTTAAGATAATAACAACGGATAGAAATGATGGTATTATGATTTCCAAAGGACAGAGCAGATCAAAAGAAGCTCTTCAAACATGACGAAGCCTCCTTTGATCACAAGAATACAGAATTGGCGGATTCAGTCAATTTACACGCTTGAGATTACCAAGGCTTAGCGACGATAGGTCTCAGGGTGGATCGGTGATTTACTTCATCGCTTTCCCAAGCAATGGCTTCCACTTACATCACTAAAGAAATAGTGGACGATAATCACCCGTTTTCAAAAGTATATTTTCGTCGCTTTATATCCCTGTTGATTCATTGTACTAGAGTAGATTCTCATCAACCATGTAATTTATGTCTAGGCCAGTCCCTTACGACGCTCCTGGGGCTGGAAATTCCCAGTCTCTTGAGAATCAGTCTCTCTCGAGAATTCACATAGGCAGGATGTATGTTCCACCTCTCCTGAGGGATACTTTTTGAAACGTGTATCCCTCAGGAGAGGTGGAACATCACCCTGCCTATGTGAACTCTCGAGAGACACTGAGAGTTTCCACCCCTACCACGGGGCTGGAAATTCCCAGTCTCTTGAGAATCAGTCCTCTCTCGAGAATTCACATAGGCAGGATGTATGTTCCACCTCTCCTGAGGGATACTTTTGAAACGTGTATCCCTCAGGAGAGGTGGAACATACACCCTGCCTATGTGAACTCTCGAGAGACACTGAGAGTTTCCACCCCTACCACTGGCTTATCAACAGCCAATCAGGAGCGTCGTAAAGGACTGGCCTAGACATCTACTATGGTACGCGTCTCCCTACAAACCTGGCTTAGAAAAGGGCACTGAATTGCCCCGACACTGGCCATTTATTCAGAGAGGGGAGGGAAGGTAGAGCACGAATGTTATGCAATAACATTCACAACTGCGAGAGGAAGAGAATACAACGCACTAGAGCTTTTAAATGCTATATACCTCCCCCAGCAACACGTAAAAATACCCCAAAAACAAAAATGACAAAATAGCGACGATCAGTCCATCCTGCCTGATCCGCCAATCTCAAGCAATCAATCACGGAGGGTTAGAGGAGGAATAACTACCGAAGCGCACATAAACCTCCATTATTGACCCTGTAGTGAAATATGGGGGGCGATATTCCCCAAACTGTTATCAGCGCTACTTTTAAACAAAAATGTCGAGATACGCTTTGCCGAATTCATTGGCTGTTAGGACTGAATTATTAGGACCCGGCCAAACACCTACAGCATAGATCTGTTTGTGATCTATTCTTGTTTGTTTGTATGCTGTTTTTTCGTTGCATGGAACCAGTGTTATTCAGCAACGGGACCAACGGCTTGACGTGACTTCCGAACCACGTCGAGAGTGAAATTCTATCACTAGAAATACACATCTCTAACTTCTCAAAGGAATGCCCGAGAATGGAACTCGCGGTGGCCGGGCAAGACCATACCGAACATACGTAATTGGTTCTCCTTTGCCAACTTCATAACGACCATAACCGAGAACTTTGGAAATATTTAGCATTAGATGGTTTTGAAATGTTCGCTTATCTATTCGTGTCTGCAATGTAAACAGTTCCGTAAAGATGGTCGAAAGACGCCCAAGCTCTCATCAGGATCTTGCTACCTCGAAATGATATTCTATTGAATAAAAGCAGATCTCAGTTACGAATCTGAGAAGCATCCATTACAGATAGAGTATTATTGTGTTATGATCACGCAAAAAGCAGTCACTACGCGGGTTAACGTCAAAATGAAATACTACGCAAGCAATATCCCGATGTTATCATTTTACGTGCATAATTCGGAAATTGGAAAGCGTGGCGGTATAAACATGATAGGCCGACTGACCAAGGTATCGGATTTAATTGTCATTCTCTTTACTTCAACTATTATTAATCAAAGATTTGCACATCCTCTTAATACAGCATTTCGTTTTCAGACTTATACTGTATTTTCGCTTATTCGGGGAGTAGCGTTTTGACATGACGTTGCTAGCCGTCTGCCATCGTCTCATTTGGCAACATTTAAACGAGATAGAAGGATTGATTATACGTGCGTCGGTGTGCTTGTACATATGTTTGTGAACCCATCTTTTGTTGTGGGCGAATTCGGACTTGTGTCAAACACTTGGAAAATTCAACTAAAGTAAACATTATTAAACATATCGCATAAATCAAGGAAAACCTTAACACGACCCGGTACTTGAAGAGCCCTGGTGATCGTCTGAAGAGTTTAATGAGGTGATGCAAATTAAAATGTATTAACCCGGGATCATCATCATCATCATTATTCAGCAGTGGAGGGAAAAGTGTCGAGCGCAACAGCAGCCTGGAATGATCTGAATGGAAAAAGCGAAATCCAGGAGCAACCCATTTAAGGGATTACTGCCGTGAGGTAAAACTTTTCCAGTAAAAAAGATGATTTTTTAAAATGACCCATTAATGACGGTGGAGACGTTATGGGCAGTTTATTTAAGCTGGAATTTTTTCATTTCGTTTTGTAAAGAACGAGGCCATAGAATAACGGTTGATAGGCGGAATATCCGAGACGGACAGAAGCCTTTACAATCCTTTTGCTCGTTTCAGCTATAACTGGAAGATGAATTGAAACAAAACAATAACGGATAAAGTGTTTATAACATAAACAAAACTTCATCACCTGTTTATTCTATATAAGGCTTTATATCCAGAAAAAAAACCCATAGATAAACAGTTATTTATGGGAAGTTAACAACTGTCTTTATGCCTGCTAAGCAAATAGCCATCGCCAGCTACAACAAACGCCGTTTCCCTCGGTCAAAAGATTTCTTACATTGAAGTTTGAAGTTTATTTGTGACTGATTATTATTTTCTCTTTTTTAACAAAATCTGCAGTTTTGCTATAGATTTGGAATTACACCTCCTCTCTCTCTCTCTCTCTCTCTCTCTCTCTCTCTCTCTCTCTCTCTCTCTCTCACCTGTCTAATTTAAGGATTATCGATATATTACACGCGCTGAACTTTTTCGCAACAGCCCTCGGGTGACCGAAAAAATCTGTTATTTCAACTATTTTTATTTTCATTTTACCCCACAAAGCTACTCCGAAGCATCCGTGAACAAATATGCTGCTCCTTCAGGTCCCTTTGAAGTCTTCAAGTTACCTTGTTGACATTTTACCAAACTCTCAAATTTGGTAAAATGTCAACACAAACACACACACACACACACACACACACACACCACGAGAGAGAGGAGAGAGAGAGAGAGAGATATTTCCAAATCTATAGTGAGAATGAAGGTTCCGTGTAGGCAAGTTCAATATTTTGCTGATGAGGAAATTATACGCGCGCGCACTCACACGATCGAGAGAGCGAAGAGAGAGAGAGAGAGAGAGAGGACGAGAGAGAGAGAGAGAGAGAGAGAGGCATTTCCAAATCTATATCAAGAGTGAAGGTTTTGTTATGACTTAATATCTTGATATTTATTTAACATTTATTCGGTCTAATAAATTCCGCATTTGTTAACGAACCATTCATTAGGATAATAATTCTGGATTTATTTGCTTGTGTGTCGTGAATATTACATATCACCCACGTGTATGTTTTTGTTCAAAGAAGCGACCTGGATGTCCTCACAGTCAGTCTCGACCAGTAAATTAATTACATTTTATTATTATTTTTTTTTTTTGTTTTTTTACAATTTCTTTATTTCAATATCCCTGACATTTACAACCACTTTCTCAGCAAAATACAGCTTCGACTTAAAGTTAATTTCCTCATCCGTCTTGAACAAAATATGTGTTGTAATATATCTTGCTATATTTTTATATTTATCTCATGAAAATATGTAAATACTTCAACATTTAACATGAGTTGCGCTCAGTCGCTTTACTGTTTTTGTAACATGTAGATCTAATTTAAATTCACATTGATTAGAATAACCAAAGGCAGAGTACGGGCCGGGGTACCTTGCACTAAAATAATTTGCATAAATGTTTACGTGTATATATATATATATATATATATATATATATATATATATATATATATATATATATATAATATATCCCTTTACAATAATTAAAATAACAAAAGACAGAGGCATGACGTACCCTGCACTGAAAACGTTTTTGGATAAAATCTTTTACGTATACATGTGCGTATCCCTTTAAATGATTCAAATAACAAAAGACAGACAGTCATTCAGGCTTTCAGGTAATCATTGCTTCTGTCCATTCCCTCTTCATTCACAACTGCAAATAAATATCCCATTTCTTCTCTTTAGCTTTTGATCAGCAAATTAATGAAAACAATTTTACTTTTCTTTTTTCGTGAATTATTCTAGCGCAGATGGCCGCTTCACATATTTCGCAAATATGAAACAGATGGACATCAATCAATAAAAAGCTGGGTGACTTTTTCTCCTAAGGTGTAAGATTTCAAAGAAAAAATTTCACAATTTTCATCAGACGCCAAATTTTCACGAAGAATTTTGAGCAGCTCAGCATTTTGCGAAATACAAGAAATCTGATGAATGTTCAAGTCATATTTCTCAGTCACGTTAAAACCACTTTTCTTCTCTATAAGGAATTGTCTTTTGCTTCCTAAAGACCGACCTCCAGCTTTCTTGGGGGAAAGTCCTATGGAAAAGCCTAAAAAAGGTCTGAGAAGGTGTTTTGCCTTGAGTTAAAGATACAGGAATTTCAGGATAGGATATTTATGATTTATTTATTAGAAGAAAAATGTAAAAAATAAATATTGTACGTGTTAGACAATACAGAACAATTATTTCTAATCAAATAAAGCGTATTTATCTTAATTTTAGTTGGATAACGCACTATTTGACTGTAGATTTTAGCACGCACACCGAGTAAGCTGGAGGTCAGATCACGCAGAATTACATGGTATCTCGCTCCGCATGGTAGTTGGTCTGCATCTTATGCCCCATGAAATAATGTTGTTATGACAAAAAATAAAGGAATAAATAAAATATTGAATACTATAAATGTTATAAGTATTTTCACACTTACCTCTTAGGAGTAGTGTTTCTAACAGTACCATTATTGTAGGTGATTTAATTAGACGTTTATATGTACATTCTTAGGCCCTCAATAAATCACTTTCGTTTGCTCTGCCTACTTTTTCTACTTCATTTTTTCTATTATGAGGAATCTAACATCGCAAATTATTAATTATTCAAAGAGGCGTCTGTGTAAATTCATGTGAGACAATTATAATTTTAAAAAATGATGGAAAATTCACCATAAAAGCATTTCGAGGCAGCATCAAGCATTTCATGGGATAGTTACGACTCGCAATAAAACGTTCATTATGGCC
>NC_087206.1:66969118-66991618 GCF_015104395.2 Macrobrachium nipponense | reverse complement strand
ACACACTCGAGATTCATCCACTGACCCGAATAATCCCGAAAGGTTTTTCTTACGGCTGGTTTAGAGTATCTTTCCGCTATAACTTTTTCATCTGATATGCAAAGTATACGATTATTGATTACAATAAAAGACTTCACAGGAAGTCGAATATTCCCCTAGAAACCGTCGATGGTGCGACGTTTCGTCTTTTTCCTGGCCATTACGAGATTATCTTCACCACGGTCTAGGTATATAACTAGACCGTGATCTTCACGAGGTTTGCGTTCCGAAAGTTCCCCCTTATGCCGTCCCTCACACCCACTGTGTGAGCCCTTTTTTTTCAGTTATCCCCGTGGAATATTCCTTCCCAATTCCCGTCTGTTCCTAAAAGGCAATAGCAGAAAGACACCTTCATATCTGGTGTTTGCACTAGACTGAAAAAGACTCGAAACAGAGATTCCGGCTAAACACTTTTCCCAATATTCGAACTTTTGCCTTCGACTCTTGGCTGCGATGATGGATCCCCACAAAACGTCCATGAAGTGTCCCGGCCAATATCGTCCTTTGAAAGAAGTGTAGGATTTCTCTGTCAATGCAAAGCTATCACAAAATAATTCTCTCTCTCTGTCTTCTCTCTCTCTTCTGGTCTCTCTTCTCTCTCTCTCGTCTGTCTCTCTCTCTCTCTATTCCTCTCGTCAATTTAACCCGCGTATATTAATCTTTCTGGTGTTTTAGATTTGACCTGATGCCCTGTTCTCTCAGTTGCCAATTTCGCTCAAGACACAAGATTCCCGAGTAGTTTAACCAATAATGATACCCACTGAGCGAGAGAATGACCAGACAGTACAACTATATGTAATCGAAAACTCATTTTCGATAATTCAGGGAGAAAGCCTACAAACTACTTTGTTGTTGTAGGGGTAGGAAAGGTCTATGGATGAGACTAAAAAGGTCTGATAAAGGTGTTTCGCGTTGAGTTCAAGATACAGTAATTTCAGGATAGGGTATTCATGATTCAATTTTTAAAATGGAAATGTAAAAAAAAAATAATGTTAAACAGTACATAAACATTAGTTTTTTTTTAAATATAACATTATCTTAACTTTCTTTGGTGAACTGATTTGACTGTAGATTTTGTAAGTTTTAATTTACGTCAAGTTAAGAATATAATGTTTATAGTTTACGTATGAGGGAAACTCTTGCATGCGCCCCGAGTACACTGGAGGGCGGATCATTCAATTTAGAGAGAGAGAGAGAGAGAGAGAGAGAGAGAGAGAGAGAGCATAATTTCCTCAGTGCCAAAGTTAATTTGCTTGAGATATTCAAGAGACAGAGACAGAGAGAGAGAGAGAATGCACAATACTGTTGAGTATCCAGCATAACACTATGAAGAAAAATAGATTTTTCATCATTTTCCCCCAAAGACACCTATGCAAGAATTTCAGATAATATCTTTCAAGCGAATGCTTGGTTAGCATGATATAGTTCGTTATTCTGATTTGATTTATATAGATTTTTGGCATAATACCAAGAACAGGGACAACTAGGTCATTCAGAGCGCTGAAACGGAAATTGACAGTAAAAGGTTTGAAAGATGTAACAGGATGAAAACCTCAAAGCAGTTGCCCTTTGAAACAATTGTTAGGAGAGGGTGGAAAGTAAGATGCAGAAAGAGAATATGAAAGGGGTACGGTAAAAGGAATGAAAGTAGTTACAGCAGGGGCGAAGGGACGCTGCAAAGAACCTTAAAGTAAATGCCTACATTGCAGTGAATGAGGTGCACTGACGGCACTTATTTCTCATTATGGCAAAAGCAATGGATTAGTGAAAAGAGGTTGGAAATGAATAATTAACTTTTCGTCTCACTCAAAAAGCCATCAAAGGATCCAGGAAAATGTTATTCAGTAAGTTGCGCAAATCTACTTTGAAATAAATTACGATCAAATGAAAAAAGCTCATTATTGACTATTTCTGGGTAAAGCATCAGAGCGCTGTTACATAAGAAAACAGTCAGTGTCCAGTTTCCAATGAGATGTTTATGATAAGCATTTATTTAGTGCAAAGGTCATCCACCGCCTCTGTATGAGACAGCTGTCTGTCCCGTTACGTGAACTGAATGTCCTTTGATCATTACTTGCCGTGAATCAGAGTAACGGATATAATTCCTCTAATTAAGACTACAAACTGGAGTATACAATTGAATTTGCTCTGCACAGGAGTACGTGAACCGGTGAATGAGGCTGAATAACTGAATTCCATTCTAACAACCTTAGATGGCAGTATATGAATTTAAATTGCCTGAATTTCCGTGTATCAAACGCCACTCTCAAAGATGACATACGCTCTGTGAAAAGGGAATTAATTGACGCCAAGTGACCTTGACCTAAGGTTAATATCGTGAATGATTCAGATTCAAACGCCGAACCTAATTCGCCTTTGCGTTCGTGTTGCTCAAGCAAGACTGTCTCTTAACATAATTTCCAGTCTAGATAATTTCATGTTTCATAGAATTACGTATGTTGGGCAATTCATAAAATTCCATAAAGCATATGACATACTAAAATTCCATCAACAAAAAGGATTCATCTCTTATATACGTATGCATGTATATGTATACGTACATGTACATGTATACATGTACGTAACTTCAAGTCTACAGTGTTATAGCTGTATGTTTTAAAATCAGAATATGAAAAACAACGACTCATCATGTAAATTTTTGAGAGATTAGGAAATATATATATATATATATATATATATATATATATATATATATATATATATATATATATCATATATATATATATATATATATATATATATATATATATACATATATATATATATATATATATATATATATATATATATATATATATAGATATATATATATATATATATAAATATATATATATATATATATATATATATATATATATATATATATATATATCTATATATATATATATATATATATATATATATATATGTATATATATGCCAGAATTTCAGTTAATTATTGATTTGCCATTATTCCAAAGGGTTCGTTTTTTGTTCTATTCCAGCATCCCGTAAGCTGTTGTTTTCGGGTAGGAGGGTCGCTTGCAGAATTTGAAAAGAGAGAAATTTGAAATGAGAATTCCATTGAATCTAAAACTCAATGGACGGGGGAAAACTTATGCGTGGAGGAACCAGGTGTTCCAAATACTTAGGGGTTAAAAGACAATTCCTCTGTGAATATTCAGATGGTGGGTAAGCGATATCTGTCCAATAATCTGCAAGTTATAGCGTCTCTCGGACTGGTAATATTTCCGAATTAAATGGACCCCAGAAAAGGGGTTCACTTTCGCTAATGGTCCGAAAGAGGAGAAGAGTCGCTATTTTCTCTTTGCTTTAATCTTCTTTGTTTTTAAATGGAAATCGGTATATGGAAGAAACCAGGAATACTTACATATATCAATTTTCTTTCTCACTTACATTTTGTTTTACTGTTGACTCGTGTATTGAGTCATTTACCTTTTTTTTATTAGTTTTGACGTGAAAATCAAACGAGAGCAATTTGCAGGAACAAATGTGAGAGCAGATCAAGCTTTGCGGTGGTTATTCAGCAACGGGACCAACGGCTTTACGTGACTTCCGAACCACGTCGAGAGCGTTGAACTTCTATCACCAGAAATACACATCTCTCACACGTCAGTGGAATGCCCGAGAATCGAACTCGCGGCCACCGAGGTGGCAGGCCTAGACCATACCGATCACGCCACCGAGTTGTTTTACATACATAAGCACATGCATAACACGTGCATGTATATATATAGTATATATATATATATATATATATATATATATATATATATAACATAAAATTCATATACACGACCAGTTTCAGATCTGCATTTCATTTATTCCACCGATCTGAGGAGGTCGTTGAACCGACTAACGATTTTTACTGCCAGAAATGAGCAGAACCGTCAATAGCTCCCAGCTGTTAAACTTTGCTTAAGTAAACAATTTATTGAAAATTTGCCTGTGGACAAGTGATACCGATTTCTCAATTCAAGCGTGTAGTTTTGATCTTCAACACAACACGCTAGTATCAATTTTTGCGAGCTGTGCTATTGGCATTTGTATTAAAAAAAAACAAAAAGAAAAAAAAAAAAAAACATAAACTCCCTTGGATTTATGTACCGAGTGAATGATGAGATTATTACCGTATTATTTCACTACCTTACTGTCTTCCCCCCACCCCCCCCCGCCCCCCAAAAAATGAAGAAGATGAGAGGAAAGCACTAGAAGTAATCCGTATTATTTTTTCACCCCTTTACTGTTTTCCCTAAAAAAAAAAGAAAAAAAAAAATCGAAGATAGGGCGAAGGAAATGACTAAAGGGTCTAAGCAAGAATAAGTTCATTTTTAGAGCTATCTAAATATAATGAGCATCAGTTGTTCTAGGGTCAATTGAGCGCCATAAGAGATTGATTGAACTTTTGTCAAGTCCAACTTATAATTTATTTTTTTTCTTGAAGAGTTAACAGGTTCTGAAATTGAAATGGAATTACAAATGGCATCTGAATCGTTAAACAAACCTAAAAGTTTACTTATCTCAGGATCGTCTGACTGTTTGCATAGAATAAAAAAACAAAAAAATAAAAATGTCACATAAAAATATACACGGGAAAAAAAGTCGCATTAATATTTCCTAATATTTCCTAGATAGTGACTCCCAACGTATTATGGTATCCACCTTTGGCGGAGTGTTTAATACAAGCTCCGCTGATGATTCCTGTAAAACCATAACAAAAATAACAAAGATAACGACCCCCAGAAATACCAGTAGCAGAGTCTGAACATCAGACACTCATTACATCACTGCCATCAAACATCGTCTCCGACGCCTAGTGACACAATGGCCTCTATGATATTCCACTATTCAAATATTTTCTGCTTTGGCTTCCACTGATCTCCACTGATCGTATCTCCAGCCTCCTGTTTCGTAGTTCCCACACAGTTGGTCTGTGCCTTTATATTCGTTTTAATTATTTCGTAATAAATGGAAAACGTTCACCATCTGTTCGTTCAAATACCAGATTTAGACCAGTTATTGTTTGTTTGTATGGTGCTTTTACGTTGCATAGAACCAGTGGTTATTCAGCAACGGGACCAACGGCTTGACGTGACTTCCGAACCACATCGAGAGTGAACTTATATCCATTTAGACCTGTAAAGATAACCTTCAATGCTGTTCATTAACGTGAACGAATATTATAGTAATAGACTATAGAACTTGACTAAAATTTGACTAAAATGTACTTCCCTATTTAAAAAAGGTAGCCGTGAATATCTACCTTCTAGAAGGTTTGTTTATTTTTTCATCAACTGCTTTTTTTTTTTTTTTTTTTACAAAAGGAAAACTTTGCTTTGCTACGATGATTTCCTCCCGCCTTTTCCTCACTGTTTCTCTACCGTCTTCCGAGAAGGTAAAGATGAGAGCTCGAAGAACTTCTCCTTTCAACCAGAGTCTGAATCAGGAGTTCTTGTCTTAAGAAAACATTTCTCTTTGGAATGAGTTTCTCTCCTAAACACTTTTCAAGCTCTGTTTTCACTCGAAATAGCTAAGACTCGCGTCTCCTAATACTTCTCCCTGTTTCATTAAAAATCAGAAAAATTTGAAAGATAAAAATAAAATAATAAAATTGTTAAAATGAAAATAATACAAATGTTACCTTTTCAAATTCAGCTTTTTGTACGTAATAGAATCGATAATGACTTATATCCCCCATGTAGAGAACCTCAATTCGACAATTGTTCTTCCTGTTCAGCGAGAGAAGAGAAAATGAAAAGAAATATATATGTGATGGCTTCAGTTGATAGACGTCTGACTATCCAACTATCATCTCAGGTCTCGTGAATCAGCGGCAGCTCAGATGTAAATTTCAGAGATGTATACTAGTATTGCACCAGCTCCGTTTTTATTTATTGATTTATTTATTTTAAATAGGTTAGGTTAAGTTATTTCAAAGTTTATTCCAACAAGTAATTTGGGTATGGAAACATAACGAGATTATTTTCAGAAGATTCTATGTTAGATTTAAGATATGGTATCCCCCTTTTTTGTTTTGTTTTTTTTGCTTTTTTATTTTTTGTTTTCAAGCAGCCGTTTTTTTTTATTTGTAAATAGGTTACGTTAGGTTAGTTCAAAGACTCTTCCAACAAGTAATTTGGTGTGGGAAGCAACGAGATTATTTTTCAAGAGGATTCTATGGTTAGTTTTAAGATGTGTTTTTTTTTTTTGTTTTTTTTTTTATTAGGGGAAGGTCCGGGTACTCGGTTACAGTTCAGAAATAAGCCTCCCGGATCACAGACTAATCAAGTGACCATTTGAGTCTCGGACTGAATGAGGAGAGGCGTGACTGGGTTTCGCTAAAAAGTTATTGATATAACATCAAATCAGGTACCTAACTGAATTACTTGACGTTGCGGGTCGCAGATGAAGAGAGAGAGAGAGAGAGAGAGAGAGAGAGAGAGAGAGAGAGACGACCCAACCTGAGTGTTTTTTTTAATCAAGTTGAGATGTATATCATCAAAATGGGAAACCATCGCCGAGGTAAACCTAAGTCCACCATAACGGTACACCTGATAAGATTCTCTCTCTCTCTCTCTCTCTCTCTCTCATCTCTCTCTCTCTCTCTCTCTCTCTCTCCTCTCTCTCTCCTAGTGAGTATATCATATGCAAAGGTTTCCCCACAAGAGCCGAATTTAAACTCTGGAAGATATAGATGGTTACAAATATTCTGGAAAATATGAATATTCTCATTCCAGGAACTTTGATGGCAAAATGACTGTGGGAAGAGCTTACTAAGTTACTTGTTTATCAGGAAGCGTCTTCTGTTAATCCAATCGAAAACCCCGTTGTGTCACTGCACTCGATGTTAATCTAAAAATACAAAGCGGATGCAGCGGAAGTATTTACAAAGGACGGCTTCCCTTATCAAGAGAGTTGGTTTCATTTAGATCCGTGATTCATTGCACGGGATAAAACAAAGAACCATCCATTACATTTAAGCGCCTCAGTGGCACGATCGGCATGGTCTTGGCCTGCCACCGTCGGTAGCCGCGAGTTCGATTCTCGGGCATTGCCTGAGGTTAGAGGTGTGTATCTCTGGTGACAGAAGTTTCAACACTCTCGACGTGGTTCGGAAGTCACGTTGTAAAGCCGTTTGGTCCCGTTGTTGAATAACCACTGGTTCCATGCAACGTAAAAACACACCATACAAACAAAACATCTATTGATTACAGTTGCAAGTTCATGAACAGTATCACTGTGGAAGTTTTTTTTTGGGGAACTGTAGACAGAGAGACCATCCACTCTAGAAAAAAAAAAAAAACAAGAAATAAGAGAAGGTAATCACATGAAGCCATTATAAACTTAGCGACAAATGGAAGGATACACTTACCAAAATAACAGTCCCAAGATTCCTGATCTGACATGATAAATGCTGGACTGACGGACTGATGGTTGAACAATGGAATACAGAACTTCATCTTCGGGAGGGGACGGGTGAAACGTTCTAACAATCAATAGCACAGTTGCAAGAAAGAGGATAGAAACAACGATTATTGCCGAATCATGGATGGGACGAATTGGTCTTGATTTAACCCTACATTTTTAAGTAAACAACCAATAAATTATCCACAATACGAAGGCAATTTTTGATACGAGAAAATGGTTTAGTAAAAGTGAATGGGCCTTGATCTAACCTCTTTTCAGTAAGCCGCAACAATTACCCTAATTATGAAGGCAATTTTTTTTTTGATAGAGAAAAGGATTAGCATCATAAATATAAAAGAAATGAGTACAGGTTTATCTAAAACTTCGAAATACAGCTCGTAATGTTATACGAGAAGAATGTTACTGTTTGGCGCGTGTGATTTTACCAGATGTTACTTGATGTCACTACACAAAGGATAATGCAAACCAAAATAAATAAATAAAGAAAAACATCCAAACATCAGCATATATCAACAACGACTAGCTTTGCTGATGTTTCCCAGTTACCAGTCAACATGGCATATCATGAAACATCATTCTCTCTCGTTATCTTATTTTAATTTGATAACCTGCATCTTGGGCTAACCAGTCTATGGAAATTGGAATAAGCATTGCTTTGTTCGAATATCAAAAAGCACTCAGGACGAGTTTACAGCACAGTACGTAAGGATTACGAAATAATTCATTGACATCAGGCGGCAACAATATGATGAAATTGCTCGCATGACAGATCTGTTTTGTCTTATACTTTTTTAAAATATGAAAATATAATATTGTTTCTTGTCTGACAGGAAATATTCTCCTCTAATAGCAGAGATCACAACCGATCGAACTGCAAATCCCTTCCTCAAAAACCGTGAATACCAGGATTTATCACAGATATAGAAACGAGTATTTGCTGTTAATACACGTTATTGGAAATAGAATAAATGAGAGGAAAATAACATTTAATTCATTGCTGACAGGAATAGACGCACTCAGTGATGACGGAAAAACATTTCGCTTATTCGAGGAGTAAGCTTACAAACTACTTTGTTGTTGGTGTTGTTGTTATTGGATGGGATAGAAAAGGTCTATGAAAAAAAGCATCAAAATGTCTGAAAAAGGTGTTTCGCATAGAGTTAAAGATACAGGAATTTTGGATAGGATATGTATGATTTATTCATTAGAATAAAAATGAAAAAAATTAATAATGTCCAGTTAAACAGCACAGAAAAAATTATTTCTAATAAAAAATAGCGCATTTATTCTAATTATCGTTGGAGTAACAACACTATTTGATCGTACAGTTTAGCACGCGCCCCAAGTAAGCTGGAGGTCGGAGCACTATTTGTTTTTCTTTTACAATGCCTTTGAAAAACATGAAACTTGTGAATCTGAAGACAAGCAACAGTTTCTCTGAAAGGAAAACATATCGTCTCCAGAAAATTTGATAGAAAATGTGATCGTCTGGTCAGAGGCAGGAAATTGAACTCTAGACTTCACACCCATTTACTCTCGCTCTCTCTCTATCTCTCTCTCTCTCTCTCTATGTATCTGTATATATATATATATATATATATATATATATCTATATATATATATTATATATATCGTATCGCTCTGGACTGTTTTAACACTTTAGATGGTCGTGTTTTAATGATTTGCATTTTATGCAGCAGCAGTGTAAAGCGTTTTCTTTATATTGAACTTGTTTTGGCCATGTTTATACAGCAGGTATTTCAGGAAATGGAATTTTTCCCAAATGTGAAAACTAACACATATTATATATATATATTTGGGAATTTTTGGGAAAAATTCCATTTCCTGAAATACCTGCTGTACAAACATGGCCAAAACAAGTTCAATAAAGAAAACTCTTTACACTGCTGCTGCATAAAATGCAACTCATTAAACACGACCATTTAAAGAGTTAAAAACAGTCCAGAGCGAGACGTTTGGAGACTATCTATATGCAAATGTAATACAGTGGAGTAATGGAGTGCGGAAGCGTGGTAAAGAGAACTGATTTCAAAATATGACTAAAACTATTGCATATTGATTTAAGGGGAGTTTAAACAGCTATTCAAACTTAAACTGTACTAATGTTATTTTGCGTGTAGCCCCCTCCCTTCCTCCACCAAAAAAACCATAACTGCCTCACAAATTTTTGGTCATAATGCCTCATGTAAATTATTTTATATTTTTCAGCAGTTAAACAACTATTCAGAGTAAAACTGTAATAATGTGTTATTTTACGGGGAGCCCTCCCCCCGCGCCCCCACCCCCCCAAAAAAAACTATCTCACAAATTTTTGGACATAAAGGCCTCAAGATATTATCTTATATTCTTCATGTACACTATCAAGTATAGTTAAGGAAAGATTACAGCACTTGATTTCAAATTAGCGAAATGTGAAACTGTCTTACTTTGGGACTCGTCCTCAAAGGTTTTTGCCAGTTACATAATTCTTAAACGCTTTTATCTAACTTCACTTTTGTGTCCGTCTGCCTGATTTGGGTCTAAATTTGGAACTCAATTTTCGACCTGTTCCATTCGCCCGATGGGCTTGAAATTTTGCATGGTTACTCAATACCGGTGACAATACAACCTTACATGATCAGTAAATCAGCAGTGACCTCTAGTGACCCTGCAGTACCACTCTCAGTATCTCACGATTTGTATCAATTGAATAACTATTCGGATTTTTCATACCTTCTTTCACCGGGTAGAATAAGTTAATAACTCTGCGGATTTTGCATACCTTCTTTGGCTTGACAGGATATCATGTTTAATTTCATTAGCTACAGTAATAGACCCGTTACAATTTCTGTGAAACAAAAAAAAAAATTTTAAAATAAAATATAAAGAAATTGCTTGAAACATTTTTTTTTTTTATTTTGGCCAGCAGGTGTTATTCATATCATGGATTTGTTCAATATTCCTCAGTAGGAAATGAGTCATTTAATAATAATTGGTGTTCTTTTATTTACTTAGATTTTTCTAAATCATGTTTTTGTTTTGCTCACTTGGTGATGTAAGTCTACAAACTACTTTGTTGTTTTGTTACTGTTGTTGTTCTTGTTGGGGGGTAGGAAAGGCCTATGGGAAAAGCTAGCCAAAAAAGATCTGAAAAAGGAGTTCTAGGATACGATATTAATGATTTATTCATTAGAATGCAAATGTAAAAAAAAACAAAAAGAAAAAAAGTGCATTTTAAACAATACAGAAAAACAATTTCAAATAAAATATAGTGTATCTATCTTATTTTTCGTTGGTGAAACAACGCTCTATTTGACCGTAGATTTCAGCACGCGCGTCGAGTAGGCTGGAGTTCGGATCACATCTTGTCGAACTGGGGATGAATGAAATGACCCCAGTAGGCATTACCGTGAAAACAAAAGAAGTTCTTCAAAAGGATCTAAAATCAATGAGCAAAATTAATGAATTTTGATACAGAGATGCCAAAAAATTTTTGATGCCTGATCAGGTATCCGTCTGGTTCGGGAAAGACTCAGTGGAGATGCCAGATTCTGGCCTATGATACAACTAAACGAATTTATCCCTCGACATTATGATTCATTTTTGGGAAGAAGGCAGACGTGGGTACATCGACGAAAACTTATATTTTTTTTGCCCCCATATAAAAAGAAAAGGGTTTCGTTTTCTATTTTGTCACGTTGCCAGCAATTTATCAAACGTGGAAATGACCAGGTAAAGAATAGTTTACACTCTAAGTTTGTTACATTGAAGAATAGATCCAAATTATACATATAATTTTCTTCCGCACTTTATATTATATATATATATATATATATATATCATATATATATATATATATATATATATATATATATATATATATATATGTAGGTATATCTCTAAAGGCACTGGTAGAGATATATATATGAAATAGTGGGGTTGATAACCTTAGCACTTACCGGTTCGGAGACAGATGCAACACGCTGGATTCTTCGGAGATGCTGAGATGAAAAACAAAAAAGAAACATGTGCATAATTGAATTCAATGATGCATTCCAAAGACATGAGTTAATCACGGGAAAGTTATCGAGTTTCATGTATGTAGCTTGCGTGTATCTGTACATCGGTTAGTGGGTGTGCGTTCGTGATACGAGCCACAGAAAATGACATATAATCTTTAGCACGTGAATTAACGGAGGAATTAGACGACCAACTGCCAAAGTGGACAGTAGTGATTTCGGTGTAGAAGAGGCACTGAAGGTCCGTCGGAAAAGGTAAAGTGAAATGACATTCAATTTGGTTCTAGAGAAAGGGAAGTCCGATGTGACAATGCATTTTTCTGACGAAGTTTAATGTTTAATTGTCTGATAATTATATTCTCATTTTCAATTGGATTCGAAGTCACCATGTAGAAAAAATAAAAGGGTATTTCTCTAGACGTGTTTTTAACTTTAGACTGAATTTTTGGACAGAGAGAGTAAAGGGGGGTGGTACTGTTTAAATATGATTTTGGGAAGAATATGATAGTTTAAAGTTTCCGTTTTTTAGTTATTCTTAACCCATTTATTCCATTTGTTCATGTTGGCTATTTTGGGAAATAAAAATTTTATTTTTTTATAATTTTTTGAATAATTGGGAGTTTGAATATGCTTAGAGTTTGATATTTGACTTTCAGCTAGTTTCAGACAGCGACTCTTACAGAGAAGCATGAAAGGTAGATCACATTACAAAGTTAGGAATTTTTTCCATTTGTTTAAACGAGTGTCATTTTGACCTTGTAAGAGTTGGTGGCAGCGGTGGGATTCGAAACATTCCTTCGAAGAGACTGGGTTAAAGCTATAGACTATATTTCGGTGGAATAACTTCCACCCCTATCAAGGAGTGAAATATAGCTTTAAATTTAAACCAAAGCAAAGCGTTTTTAATGGGCCTTTTATACTTAGTATATATATATATATATATATATATATATATATATATATATATATATATATATATTAATATATATATATACACAGGGTGTACATAAGTCCCAGTACCATTACAAATATTTATTGAAATCTCCGATTAGTTTATGATGCAATCAAGAGCCAATACGATTAATTCGACACTTAAAAAATGGAATTGTTCCCAGGAGTAATTCATGTTTCGTGAGATGGGTGCAATAACATAATTCTCCCTCAGTGCCAAAGTGAATTTGCTTGAGATATTCACACCAAAGTTAAGGAAGCAAAATCTCGATGAACAGGAGAGAGAGAGAGAGGAGAGAGAGAGAGAGAGAGAGAGAGAGAGAGAGAGCTAATTCCCTCAGTGACAAAGTGAATTTGCTTGAGATATTCCACCACCAAGTTTAAGGAAACAAAATCTCGATGAACTGGAGAGAGAGAGAGAGAGAGAGAGAGCATAATTCCCTCAGTGAGAAAGTGAATTTGCTTGAGATATTCACACCAAAGTTTAAGGAACGAAATCTCGATGAACTGGAGACAGACAGAGAGAGGAGAGAGAGAGAGAGAGAGAGAGAGAGAGAGAGCAGACATAATTCCCTTAGTGCCAAAGTGAATTTGCTTGAGATATTCAAACACCAAAGTTAAGGAAGCAAAATCTCGATGAACTGGAGAGAGAGAGAGAGAGAAAGAGCATAATTCTCTCAGTGCCAAAGTGAATTTGCTTGAAGATATTCACACCAAAGTTTAAGGAAACGAAATCTCGATGAACTGGAGAGAGAGAGAGAGAGAGAGAAGAGAGAGAGAGAGAGAGAGAGAGGGGGGGGGGAGGGGGGGAGGGGGAAGCCCTCCCTAATTAGCCCACAAAACCTCTGACACGACAAAAATCCCAGCAATTCATTGCAAGAGCAAACGTGTCTTATGTTCTCTGGACATCGCGACTTCTTGTGATTTAATGCAAGACTAATGGTGCTCTTTTTAAAGTGTCCTTCCGAACTTTTCCTGTCCGCCCTTAGATCTTACAAACAGCTGAGGCACCCACAAACTGCAGCCCTCTAGCCACAGTGGCTGTTATTGTATTTAAGGTTGAATTTAGCCATGATCGTGAGCCTGGCAACGCTATAGGATTGGCCACCTACGGGCACTATCCCCCACTACGGATGCCATTTCTTCAAGAATGGTACAACTCTTTGCGTATTTTCATGCCAATTTTCTTATTAATATTACAAAAAGCAGAATGAAACTGGCCTAATCTATAACCGTGCGTGTGGTTTTCCCTACTATAAGGTAACCTATCCAAACGACCGTCCCAAGCCAGAGCGGTCAGTTGTTGTTTCATTTCTCCTATTCTTACGTTCCATTTAACCTTTGGTTCTTTCTTTTCCCACAAGATAAACGGCACGCAGAACGGGTTGGGGGAGGGATGGTACCGGTGCACGTTTAGCTTCGGAGGCACCGAATTTTTCTGGTGTTTTACGATCATTTCGTAAATACTCGCTTGTGTGCGCATTGGTAGCATGTTTTCTTTCCATGTGCGTGTATGTCATATACTCTATGAGTATGTGTACACGCACGTGGGATATATATATATATATATATATATATGTATATATATATATATATATATATATATATATATATATATATAATATCTATTTATATATATATATATATATATATATATATATATATTATATATATATATCAATTCAAGCTACAAATGTCCTTTAATATCTAAATTCACTTTACCTCCCAAATGATATATTTTCATATATGTACCGAAGGGGAATTTTTTAATTGATAATAATTTCGTTCCCCCCATGGGATCGAACCACCGTCCAAGTGGACGGGTTCGAAATCAGGACAGTCAGTGACGCTATCCAATCAGCCAACAGAGACGCTAATAAGTTCATATCGATTCTGACCTTACAAATCACCCTCGATCTGGGTGCTTTCGTAATTAGAATCGATATGAAACCCCGTCTACCATGTTGGCCAATTCGAGCGTTTGACAGCACGTAGCCTTTTGTTATGAATAATTATCACATCGAACCGTGATCCATTTATATATCAATTCAAGCTACAAATATCCTTTAATATCTAAATTCACTTTACCTCCCAAATGATATATTTTCATATATGTACCTAAGGGGAATTTTGTTTTTAATTGATAATAATTTCGTCCCCCCATGGGATCGAACCACCGTCCAAGTGGACGGGGACGAAATCAGGACAGTCAGTGACGCTATCCAATCAGCCAACAGAGACGCTAATAAGTTCATATCGATTCTGACCTTACAAATCACCCTCGATCTGGGTGCTTTCGTAATTAGAATCGATATGAAACCCCGTCTACCATGTTGGCCAATTCGACGAGCGTTTGACAGCACGTAGCCTTCGGTACATATATGAAAATATATCATTGGGAGGTAAAGTGAATTTAGATATTAAAGGACATTTGTAGCTTGAATTGATATATAAATGGATCACGTTCGATGTGATAATTATTCATATATATATATATATATATATGATATATATATATATATATATATATATATATATATGTGTATATATATATATATATATATAATATATATGTGTGTGTGTTTATGTGGAGATAAAAGGTCCATAAAACACTATTTCAACGTTGCAACCATATATTTCGAGCGCTACCTTCTCTTGGTTTGCAACGTTTTAAAATATTGTTTTATGGGTCTTTTATATTCATATTATGTTGTATTACAGAAAAAGATATATATATATATATATATATATATATATATATATATATATATATATATATATATATATGTATATATATATATGTATATATATATATATATATATATATATATATATATATAGTATGTATATATCTATATATATATATATATATATATATATATATATATATATATATATTCCTCGATCAACAAATATGTTAAACAGTCTTCTCTCTCATATTCGAACTTTTCTGGTCCATGCAAAATAACTCCCAAGAATTCTTGATTGCTGGAATCTCCTCTGCACCGTTTCCCCCTTCTGGAATCTCTCTCGGGGGATTTTATGGGTGTCCTTTTATATCCCGAGAAAAACGCAGCGGAGCGGCCCTTGTGTGTCCTCGTAATGATGCACAGACGTCTTCTTGATAAGCTTTCTGCTATTCCCCCAGAAGGGCTACGTCCATCAAGCCCTGAGCGCTTTTCTCATTTCGTTTATTCCGTGATGTTTTTTTTTTATGTCACACCGATCGTCGCATGTATGGGCTCTGTCATGTACGTCAGTATCTACGGTTTGTTTTGTTTTGGAATCCAAATTTTCAAAGGAAGACCATTTCGTTTTTAAGTTTCTGATGGTAAATTCGCGTCAGCATCTACCATCTTTTTTTTTGAAATTTTTAAAGGAGGACCATTTCACTTCTAAGTTTATGATGTTAAGGTAAGTTCAACAGAAATGCTACCCAGCTCAGCATAATCAGTAATTTTTTTAAAAATTTAATTGTTACGCTTTATCGTACTTAGGCCATTCTTAAGATGAAGGACACGTTCTTTTCAAAAATAAACATACATATCTTCACAAAAATGGTCTCCTTTGTAAGTGCAGCGAGAAGGATAATCCGTTAGCTTTTATTAATGCAAATCCCTCGACCAATCTCTGTGAGGGAGAAGCTGTCTCCTGAATTTCTAAATATTCTTCGACAGTTCCTAACGTCCATACACCGCCGTATGTGGTCTCATTTGCCTTTATCTTTGGTTGCAAAATACTGGCTTCAAGGTCTAGGCTGCCATTATCCAAAACGCCTCAGTTTTTCTTTTTCACACTCGGTTGATTTCAGAATATTTCAGAGGTCTCATGTAAGTAAGAAATAAGTTCCTGAGGTCATTTCCCTCGCTGACACTATTTTTCCAAAAGTATTTATATTAATGAGTTATTACGTATTGTAGGATTGCTAAAACTGTCATTAAATTAGTTCAAGGCAAGTTTCTTAGAAAAAACAATGTTACTGACGCTATTTTTCTAAAAGTTATACATGTGACAGGGGTTTGTAATTAATAATACATTTAATATGTTCGTTTTGACATTTCTTGGAATGCGGAGAACAGAGCCGAAGCAGCGACCTGATAAAGCTGATAAATGATTTCTTTGATGGCGTGATTCGAAAAGTGCATAGTTGAAGCGGGTCAATGTTCACGAGTTCATGGGTCTTTTCAAAGGGCCTTTGAGAAACTGGTTGTAGCCAGTACAAGGGGCGTTAACGAAGTGTGCATTCGTATGTACGTGTGCACCTCTTCCTTTGATAATGGCGTCCTTAGCCAAGGTCTATAGGAGACTTTCAGAGACGTCTGTGGGAGAAAGGCAAGATGCTGGGGATTGCTCTTTGAAAGTTTATTTGTTTCTGTGCGTGATATTCCGGTTGGGAATGGGTAAGCGTACCTTACTTTAGCCAAAGGGATGGCTTGTTACACGTTGTAAGAATGTTTAATCTTTAACTTTGTCTTTAAACTTATGTGTGCTAACAAGTGTGTTTCTCCTGTCTTTGTAACAGACGATTCTGGCAAGGGGGGACCGAGGGTCCCGGGTGGAGAGATTGGTGTGACAAATTACTGATTTAGACATTTTAAATGTTGGGGATTTAGATAAGTTAGTTAGTCTGTGAGACTTGGATTATTATCTTTCCATTGTTGAATAAACGTTTATTTTTTATATAACTTTGACTCTCATTTTGATTACCTGTCAGAATGGAGAGAGAGAGAGAGAGGGGTTGCCGTAGAGAGAGTCGAGAGAGAGAGTCGCTTGGAGAGAGGGAGAGGGAGAGAGAGATTGTGTGTGTATCAGTTTGCTTACCGCTCGGGGTTCCACGTTTACCAAATATAAATAAAAAACGAGATTAATATCTCGTTTACATATATAATCGGATTTATTGCGTATTGCAGGATTGTTAAAACTTACATTAGTTCAAGGCAGTATCTTAGAAAAACAATGTTATTAAAAAGTTTTTAATCTTCATTTTACATATTGCTATACAACGGTGCTACAGGCATTTCCCGTGTTCGTACTGAGTGACTGGGTCGTTCCCAGCATCGAATACCCTTCAGAAGAATCTTCTCGTAAATTCGAAAAAAGACGTCCAAATTAGGAGCATATAAGGAAGCTTCATTTATTGAACTCTCTCTCTCTCTCTCTCTCTCTCTCTCTCTCTCCTCTCTCTCTCTCTTTAAAGTCTGCACGAAAATTGCAGAACAGAAACTTTTTCATGTTTTTGTGGGATGTATTTCATCTTTGTTTACGTTATAGCAGCGTATCCTTACAGAAGGAAAGCGTTTCTGCCTTACTGATTCTGCCTATACGAATGATACAAGGGGCCCTTCGAAATAAAAATATGACATGTTGAATATAAAGTCTTATGCAAAAAAAAAAAAAAAAAAAAGGTGGAAAGAGGCATGACTGGTTTCTGAAACGATAAAAAAAGGCCCGTATAATGATAATGACGCTTATATACCCTCAGTTTGAAGAGCCCTCACTTATGAATTTCGCCCCTCACCCACCTCCACCCTCCCCCCTAACACCCCCACCTCTTTTCAACTGACAGAAACGTCGGCCGCGTACCTCATCTCAGAACTGCAGCCACGATTTTTTGCAGGCAATATTTTATACTACTTATACATCAGACTACATTTTCACTATCATTATGAAGATACTGTAAACACGAAATGAATGTGTTTTAGGCCTAAGTCCTGTTTAGTCAGTCTTTCTCTTGACCTCCCCAGATGCTTAAATGCTGATGCTGCGACGAAAGCCTAAGAGTGAGGATATCAAAATCATAATCTGTTAAAGCTCAATACACCAATGAGAGAGAGAGAGAGAGAGAGAGAGATAGAGAGAGAGAGAGAGAGAGAGAGAGAGAGAGAGCATAATTCCCTCAGTGCCAAAGTGAATTTGCTTGAGATATTCACACCAAAGTTAAGGGGAAGAAATCTCGATTGACCACTGGAGAGAGAGAGAGAGAGAGAGCTTAATTTCATCAGTTGCCAAAGTGAATTGCTTGAGATATTCACACCAAAGTTAAGGAGATGAAACCTCGATGAATTGAAGGAGAGAGAGAGAGAGAGAGGAGAGAGAGAGAGAGAGGAGTGAGAGAGAGAGAGAGAGAGGAGAGAGAGAAGGGAAAATGCTGTGATGTCTTTCGAAGATACAGTATGTACATATTTGATTAATAACAGATTAATAAAAAGAGGGTCCTTTTTTTTTTTTTTTTTTTTTTTTTTTTTTATTCATGTATGAACATATGGATTGCGAACACCGACACCAGTATTAAGGACATTGACTCGTAAATGGAAGACCATAATTTTCGAACATTTTCTTGAAGACACCACGTGATAATCAGACTGGCCGATAACCTAAATCACGTGAAGGTATTACGCTAATGGGAAAGGAAGTTACTCACACGAACAAAAGGCATATTTTTGCAATTTATAGGGAAATTCAAAATTTAGCATTGATTTGATTTGATTTATAGATTTCAGGCATAATGCCAAGCACTGGGGCAATTAAGGCCATTCAGCGCTGAAACAGAAATTGGCAGTGAAAGGGTTTGAAAGGTGTAACAGGAGGAAAGCCTTGAAGTTGCACTACGAATCAATTGTTGGGAGAGGGTGGAGAGTAAGATGGAAGAAAGATAATATGAAAGGAGGTACAGTAAAAGGAATTAAAATAGTTGCAGCTAGGGGCCGAAGGGACGCTGCAAAGAACCTTAAATAATGCCTACAGTGCACCGCGTGAGGTGCATTGACGGCACCAACCTCCTACGGGAGAAATTTAGCATTAAAAAAAAGCAATGCTTGGATTTGGCGAGGTTAAGTCGTGGGCAAAAACTACTCTCTCTCTCTCTGTCTCTCTCTCTCTCTCTTGCTTCATTTCTGCTGTTTAATCTTATTACAAAATGCATGTCTCTGTTAACTGTCTCTTGATGAGAATCACTTTCCCCTCTCAAGATAATTTGCCAAGATCTTTCACAACTAATTACTTTCTGATCACAGACGAAGCTCATATTCGGACATAACTCTCCACAATGATACACCTGCAACCACCTCTTGCTGGCAAAGGCAATGCAATTGGCCAAGCGAATGAGTTCATTTTGAAGTTGACAATAAAAAACGGGATATTGCCCATTTCGTTGAGAATAAAGCCACGCGTCCTGCAGTTGCTTTGACAAGAATTGTAAGTCATGCCAATTCAAGTTAATTGCCACGGAAGATCAAAGGACATCTTGGAGATACTCTGTCTTTTCTTTATCCTTTTCGAAGTGATGCTTGATATGCGTCATTATCGCTAAAGAGGCAGATTTATTATTTTGAATACCTGACGAAATTGGACGCACTAGCAGTTTTGTAGATATACGCTCTTGACAATTAATTACTATATTGCTATGTGATTTTAAAAATAAAGGTAGAACTACATAACTGAAATAAACTCTTTAATTAAAGGCAATAATCAAAATTAACGATTAACACGTGATATACATAGGAATATATATACCTCTGGTAATCTTATTCACAATTTTGTGGAAATAAAGCGATGTAAACATTTACCTTCAATATTATGTAGTATTATCTTCCTACAGTCTTCACACCCCCACCCCCCTCTCTCTATCTCTCTCTCTCTGTAGAATAACAGTGTCAATTGGAAATAAAATTATTATCATTAAAACTCTCTCTCTCTCTCTCTCTCTCTCTCTCTCTCTCTCTCTCTCTCTCTCTCATATAAGGGCGTTACTCACTTTAAATTTCACTAGAAGGTTGAGTAAATTTAAATATTCTCATTTGGTGTACTGTAGGAATAAGGCTTCTCTGTATAATAACTGACAGTAACTGATCCAGAAAGTTTTTAGACACGGTTCAGTCTGGTGCTTATTTTTGCACCCAAATTATTAAAAGCAACAGACAGAATCGGTTCTGACTATAACTAAGGTATACCATAATAAATGGTATTAGCTTCTCAGTTAGCAAAACGTGGGATTAGGTTTGGTTTGTTTGTTTGTTTGTATGGTGTTTGGCGTTGCATGGAACCAGTGGTTATTCAACAACGGGACCAACGGCTTGACATGACGTCCGAACTACGTCGAGAGTGAACTTCTATCATCGGAAATACACATCACTGACCCCTCAGTGGAATGCACCCCGAGAGTCGAACTCGCGGCCACGAGGTGGTAGCAATTTTAAATATCTAGATAGTAATGTGTGCAAACGACCTTATCTTTTGTAACAATGCTCCAGTCGACAACAAAACTAGAATCAAAGGTGTTCGGCTACTCTGAAAAATCTCCAAAAATAACCTGGTCACTTATCCCAAACTCGGAGAGTTTGCATCTTATCTAAAATACATTTTTGTATGGCCGTAATTTGCCTTAAGTTAAACGGTAACCACTGACCAATCTGTCCCCTAAGAATAGAAAAATACCTTAATAATCCAACCAAGCGCATAATCATTATCAAGTCAGAGATTTATCACGAAGTTTTTCTTCCTTGAGAAGAAGGCTAAACTGTCTAGAACTGCAAAAAGTGAATAATTAATCTTCCTATTCAAAGCTGTTAATCCATTTCACGAAAAAATCCCCCCCTTTTTTTAACATCTATGGAACATTTTCGAATGTCCAGTGACTTTTCTTACTTTCGTTTTCGCTTCCAGGAAAAATGGGAGTTAAATCTGAGTTTGAATATAGTTCGCCAACACTTACTCAGATGCGGATTACAAAGATTATCATTATTACTACTTTTTAGGAATGCTAAAACTTTACGTTCATATATACGTCTACAAAAATGTTAAAATTGCCAGGATTTACAAATTCTTTGTTTCACAAATTTTATTTTTGCACCCTGTGATGCCTGAGTCTCGCTCAAAAACATCATTACCGCAACGTGATTAGTGTAATACGATTACTTGTAGCAATGTAATTACTGCCTGTAATTCAGCCCTTACGTGTGTCAAAAGGTATAGAAAACGGAAGTGGAAGCTGGCACTATTTTTGGAGCTTTTCGCTTACACGGGGAGTTAAAGGTACAAAATTTAGGATAGGATATTAATGATTTATTCATTAGAATGAAATTGTATAAAAATAAATCATGTGCATGTTAAACAGTACAGAAAAATTTATTCTGATAAAATATAGCAGTTTTATTTTAATTTTCGTTGATGAACAACGCACTATTCGACCGCATATTTTAGCACGCATCTCGAGTAAGCTAAGAGGTCGGATGACGCCTTGTATTGCATGTTTTTTACACAAAAATAGCAAGAAACCATGCTTCTCTGAATCATGAGCTTAATACAGTCATTTTTCACACAAAATTCTCGGACATGAGTCTATAATAATTTGTCTATGGCTTTTAAGTTTTTGCTTGTTTGTATGGTGTTTTTACGTTGCATGGAACCAGTGGTTATTCAGCAACGGGACCAACGGCTTTACGTGCCTTCCGAACCACGTCGAGAGTGAACTTCTATCACCATAAAATACACATCTCTGACCCTCAGTGGAAAATGCCAGAGAATCGAACTCGCGGCCACCGAGGTGGCATGCCAAGACCGAACCGATCACGCCACTAAGGCGCTGTCGTTAGCACGTGGCACCAACCGTGACTGACCTGTCTGAACGGTTGTCCAAATTCTTTATTGAAGTCAATTAACGCTTTGGATTCAATTTCCTCAGTTTTCGAAAAATATCTGAGAGACGAAATGATCAACAAAGGCCTTTCAATTGCCGCCTTTGAATCCGGAAGAGAATTATTTCATGCATCTGTTTCCATGAGAGAGGCCATACTCATTGGCTGGATTTATTCGTATATACTGCTTTATTGTAATTGAGACGTATATGCAAGGACTTAGACCACTTAATAATTTTAGAATCGTTATATATTAAAAGACTGGTTCCCTCTCTCAATGGTAATGCTTCTTCAGCAACTTTGTATCTGGCATAGTTGTCGTCTGGCCTTGGACTCCATTGTATATGTCATTCCCTCTTCTCTCCTGCTTATGGATGGTTGGTGTATTGGTAGTCTCTTTTTTGTTTACT
>NC_087206.1:66904118-66961618 GCF_015104395.2 Macrobrachium nipponense | reverse complement strand
TGGAGTATAAATAATTTGGCAATTTATAGAGACCCAAGTCAAAATGAAAACTTTCCCTGAAGGACTCTTAGGACGTTTTTTTTTTAAAAGCCGGTCGCGTTGAAGGAAGCTGGACTTCAACAAATTGGGACTCCAAAGTTTGGCTGCTTAGCTCTTGGTCCTACACGCTTGGTCGATTAGAGGAATTGTGGCTGACAGAGTAGAATGGTCCACTGTATGTAGCCAAAAAAGGAATCTACGATTAGAGATTTCGAGAGGTTGCAAAAGAAACTCACAAAATTACTGAGTATAACTTGATTACTTGAAAGTAGTTTACATAGTATTTTACTCAACACTCGAGTACTTTCAGGCCCTATCTGTGGTTTTTTCTCAAGAGATGTGTAGGTCGTCAGTTATACTCAGTAATTTTGTGGGTTGCTTTTTCCAACTTCAGAAGAAAACTGAAAGAACTTTTTGTCTTGTGTCGAAAGGTTATTGAGTGTTACAGTAATTTAAGTGCTTGGAAGGTTTTAATGTTAAATAAAACTAGGATAACGAAGAATCTAAACGAAAACATGATCGTAGAGGTAAGTTAGAATGAAAGGAAAATATATTAATCTTAATTTATCATCACTGTTTAATTACTATTTTCTAGTTGAGTTGAATGTAGAATTTAGGCCAAAGGCCAACCACTGGGACCTATGAAGCCATTCAGCGCTGAAACCGAAATTGACAGAAAAAGGTCCTGAAAGATGTAATAGGAGGAAAACCTCGCAGTTGCACTATGAAATAATTGTTACAAGAGGGTGGAAAGTAAGAAAGAAGAAATAGAACATGAAAAGGAGGTACAGCAAAAGAAACGAAAGGGGTTGCAACTAAGGACCAAAGGCACGCTGCAAAAAAACCTTAAGTAATGCCAACAGTGAACCGCATGAGGTGCACTGACGGCACTACCCCCCTACGTTCACAGTAAGTTTAATTCTCTACAGCGTGCTATCATGGTTTTCATTAAACCTCTTTCGTTCATTATGCAAGTTTTTGAACACTCTGAAATGTAATAATGGCCCTGCCCTTTCTGTATTTATGTCTGTGTTTCTCACAGTATGAGCAGAATGGCAATTTGTTATTTGTCTCATGCATTCTAGCTACTTTCCAAAATCCCGTACCACTCTTGCATTACTTCCTCCAAGAACGTTTGGACATTTGCAATTCCTTTAAGTCTTATTATTTGTTATAGTAAAATCATTTACCAAGGTAAGCGAGACTACCCAGGCTTGAAGAACTGTGGTGTTTTTGCTCTTCCCGTACGTAACATAGTCCACAACAATCCGTGGAAATTTTCTTGATCATTTCAAAGCTACGTATTCGACTTCATTACCAAGCCATTGACGAAGGATTGATACATAGTATTAGAAGTCACA
Organism: Macrobrachium nipponense; assembly: GCF_015104395.2. Taxonomy (NCBI): domain Eukaryota; kingdom Metazoa; phylum Arthropoda; class Malacostraca; order Decapoda; family Palaemonidae; genus Macrobrachium; species Macrobrachium nipponense. The sequence goes on along the minus strand of NC_087206.1, from coordinate 66,960,218 downwards.
AATATATATACTACAGGGTATATATGTGACTTCTAATACTATATATCAGTGCTTCGTCAATGACTTGGGAAATAAGTCGAAAGTCGGTCAGGACTTATACACCCCGCCTCTTATTTTTTACCTGCGGATACGTGTGATAAATGAAAACTCGATGAAAGCAAATCTTTATTTCTTTATTTTCTATTTTATTTTTTTCGCCTCAGCACCACGGTGTATATATATATACATCGTGGTAATGAGGGTTGCCGCTGATAGGCCGAAGCCCGAATATAGTTCCCATCAAGGCGAAAAAAAATAAAATAAAAAATAAAGAACTATAGATTTGCTTTCATCGAGTTTTCAGAATTTTACTGAATCACGAAAGCTTGAAGGCAGCCTACCAGAGCAGAGAAAATCCCGTGGGCCTCTCACCCTCAGTGGAATGCCCCAGAATTCAACTCGCGGGCACCGAGGTGCATGCCAAGACCAAAACCGATCACGCCACTGAGGCGCTCTTTGCAATCCTTTCGATATGAATCGGTCATAATCAAATAAAGTCTACAATAGCTTCATGGCAAGAATTGATGACGTGAGTATGCCCATCTTTTAAAGTGATGAGTGATATACGAAATAAAGGTATCTAAGCAGGACGGTTAAGATCGTTGAAGTCAGGAAAATAGCAAAATATGCTTCGTGTCTCACTCAACGAATGGCTTCAAGATGTATGACTTATCAAACATTCCTTGGCGATATGGTCGCCAACCATAACTTTTATGGTCGCTCTTAAAGATAAGTTTTACAGCCGCAACCATTGCAAACGAATTTTAAATATGACTCTCTTTATAGCTTATCGTTCAAGAGAGGAGAGTTCCTCTTTTTTTTTTTTTCTTTTTTTTTTTTTTTTTTTTTTTTTTTTTTTTCTTTTTTTTTTTTTTTCAAAAAAAGAACTGCTTTCATGACCGGAGCTCGAATAACTCAGACCACCGAACCGCGTCTCCTAAAGCATGGCATTCGTTTGGCCCAGCGGTGTGAGCAGAGCGGTAAAACCGATAATAACTTTAATACCGCTTCCTTTGGAGCCTTGCGAAATGGCACTTCAACCCACAGATAACTGCCACTGGCCAAGGATTTTGAAGAGCTGTGGTGGCTTCTCTTATTGCCGATCCTATTTCCATTTATGAGTCGTATCGTTTTGACAAGTTCCTGTCTGCAAGATGGCTCGGGAAGCGATACGGTATTTGCTCTCTTGTCGTCCTTGCAGCGAGACACTTGGACTTCCTCGAGAGGCCTTGGAGCAATTTTTTCTATATTCTAATGTCCAACTAACTAGACAAAGGCTTTATATTCTCTTTTTCTTCTTTACTGAAAGATAAAATGGTTTTCTCACTGTCTCCTGAGGGAATAGTGTTGTTGCATAATCATTTAGAACTATAGCGTTTGTTAACAAGAAAACTGTTTTCATAAACCACAGAAAATATTTCTTAGAAAATACGACAAAAACAAATAACGACCAAAGTTCATTTCTCTCGTTAAGCAATGACTGAAATTATTGCTTGATAAACAAACTGTGAAAAAGATAAAATTCGTGTAGATTTCGAATACCTTTTAATCTGTTCTATATTCGAGCCGCAGTTATATATTTCTCAAGCATTAAAGTAATTCCATAAAAAATATTTCTGCATACAAGGCGTGATGCGACCTCCGGCTTACTCGGGGCGCTAGCTAAAATGAACGGTCAAATAGTGTTGTTTCACTAACGAAAATAAAAATAAATACGGTATATTTTAATAGATAATGACACATGTACATTATTTATTTTGTATATTTTCATCCTAATAAATAAATCATAAATATCCTATCCTAAAATTCCTGTATCTTTAACTCAACGCAAAACACTTTTCAGACCTTTTTTAGGCTGGCTCCATTGACCTTTCCTACCCCCTTCTAACAGAACAACAATAGCAACAACAACATCAACAAGAACAACAATATCGAAGTAGTTTGTAGCTTACTCCCCGAGAAAGCGATTAATATTTCTGATATGGATGCGTTCATGACTTGTCTAATCCTACCATGGCCGTATTTTTATGCCCCTTAACTTGTATTCCCACCTGACGTTTGATAAAAATCGCAGGCGATATTTTAACAGATATTTGAAATTGGCGGTTAACTATCATCGACATTCTTATATCCTGAAGGATAGATTATGAATGTACGAAAAATCAAAACTCCATCCTTCCTTACTTAAGTATTATCGGAAGCTACTTTGTGTATCTCATATTCTGAAGGACAAAAATAAAATCATAAAATGAATTCTGCGCCTAACCAGATGGACTTCAAGGAAGAAGTGTCTAATTTTGAAAATGTAGTAATTTTTTGAAATAAATTGCACTTTAATAAAAGAAAATGAAATGTTTTACTTCTGACCAAGCAAAACTGATTTCATATTCTGATATTCTGAGGGAAAAAATAAAATCATAAAATAAATTCTGCGCTTAACATGATGGAAAGAAGTGTCTAATTTAGAAAATTTAGTATTCTGTAGACATAAATTGCATTTTTGATAAAAGAAAAAAAAACAAAAAAAAAACTGTTTTTAGTACTGACCAGAGCAAAACTTAAAATACTATACGTTTTAAAAATGTAGTATCAGTTTCAATTTAATTATTGAATTTCGTTCAAAAATAGCTGATGCGAGATTGTTACTTTCTATGATTACCTTATTCAAAGAAGGTAATCATAGAAATGCCATGGTCACTTCAGAGCTGCATAAAGTATGAATGAGCATCAGAGAGAGCCAGCAGTGTTTCCAGTAATTAAATCTATTTCAGACTTATGTCGGCATTCAGTACGTCGAACAAAAACTGGTGAATTAATAGACCAGTGATCCTTTATGAACTGACCAATTAGGCTCTCGCATGTATCAAATAATGGTGAGCAGGTCCTTCACTGTATCCCCAACATACTTTTCTGACACAAAATCTGACAAGTACATCTACACCATTATCTTCTCATACATATTCATAGATGAATGTCTTTCTTCGGAAGCGATGTATTTCCATAAATCAAGCCCTATTCAGACATTTGCATCATCAGCTCTCTCTCTCTCTCTCTCTCTCTCTCTCTCCTTTCTCATAGCTTCAGGGACTTAGTTCATCTCTTCCCATACCGAGTCTGAAGCACAAACAAATCGTCAAGTGGTTGTCCTGTCAGCATTGCCGAACCAGTTAGTCATAAATAAATAAACATATATGTATACAAACACACACACATATAGCTATATATATAAGCATTATATATATATATATATAGATATATATATATATCTATATATATATATATATATATATATATAAATGTAACTTGATGATAAAGGAGTCAGAAACTAAATGTAACTGGTGATAAAGGAGCCACAAACTAAATATAGCTGATGATAAAGGAGCCGGAAAACTATATTTAATTGATGATAAAGGAGCCAGAATATCATATGTAACTGATGATAAAGGAGCCACAAATTAAGTGTAACTGATGATAAGGAGCCACAAACTAAGTGAATTGTATTTTCCCATCGACAGCATCTTGCTATTCGCAAATTGCAAGTTGCAACACTTTTGCAAGATAAGGCCTGTCAAATAAAAATCCGTGGAGGGAAGGTAAAGCGTCTGTTTCAGTGTTACCAGTTGATCGCATTAGCTAAATCTATATAGAACAGGGTTATAAAACCGTGACAAAATAAACATGTACAAGTTTGCAGACTTTTCAAGAGGAACATATTCCTTCTTTATCATGTGGGACCGTAGTATATATATATATACTATATATATATAGTATATATAGTATATATATATATATATATATATATATATTATATATGTGTGTGTGTGTGTGTGTGTGTGTGTGTGTGTGTGTGTATGTAGATGTATATGTATATGTATATGTATTTGTATATATATATATATCTATATATATATATATATATATATATATATATATATATATATATATATATATTATAACCGTGTTTCGAAATCAGAGCCACCCCACGTCCACAGAACAAATGGAAAGTTATGAAGTTTTCTGCTATAGCTTATCTCCAGGTACATTATCTTAAGTTTCTATTAAGCTATTTTTCATTTTACATTTCTTGTATTTTCAGACTGAGTGACGGAGTTAGATACAGAGAGGCCAGGGATGCTGGCGTATCCTTCATTTCACGTTCCTGGGTAGCTAAATACATTAAAAGAGATGAATTCTTTGTTAAAAAGAAACTGGAACAAAAATCCATATGACCGTCATCGCGAAAAGAGCGAGAATCTTGGAAGGCCTGAAGTCCTTTCTCAGGAGTCATACCCTAAGGAATGTAGGCTGTGGTACAGGCAGATGGGGGCCACACAAAATATTAAATACTCAGAGAGAAACTTAAATGAATTAAGTTGGAATGAATAAGACAGTGAATCTACAGTAATATCTCTGCATACATAGTCATATTAAGCACATCAAAAACCTGAACGGGAAACTAGTATTATGTGCATTGTAGAACAACTTAAAATCCCCGGGAATTCCCGGTACCCGGGATTAGGACAAGTTTTATCCGGAATCCGGACAAAGAAGAAGTTCCAAAACGACAATCACGAGGCCCCATTAGCATTTGGAATTAAGCAAATGGAAACAGACTGAAATCACTCCTCGTCAAACCCTATCGCCCGAAGACGATTTCCCCTTCCAAGTGCCTATTCCATCTTTCCAATGAAATCGTATTTCTTCATTATCGCCATTATGACTATCATATCATCATCATTATGGTAATTATTTGCTTTTATGAGACATCGAGAAAAATTGCATTTTTAATTTTTTCCTGAAGACTTCATCAGAAAAAAAAAAAGTTGAAAGTCTACATATAAACATCCCTTCTTGCACAATGATGTATTCCGATATAGAAAAAGTTATTTCGCCAGCAAATGGTAAGGGGAAAAATATCAAGGTCTGGGTATTAAGGAAAGACAAGAAAAAAGAACAAAAACGTTCCTCATGAAGACAGAAGGACGCACTCAAAGGTCGTTAAGATCGTCATAAATCGCTATCATTACTTCTTGTAGAAAAAAAATCGTACGAAAAATAAGATGTGAAAAAGGGAGTGAAAATGCGGTTTATATATAAGAAGGTGCGTCTATAGTTCACATAAATCATCCGTAAGGGAACCAAGTATCGAGGCAAAGACAGCTGACGTCCTGTGTCTGATCTCAGAGCTTATTTTCGATTCCAACGACAAACAGAGGGAAAAGGCATCTCCCAGACACAGTCACATAACGCCCAAGATGAGCATATTGTGAGAGCTATCGCTTTATCTAGAACGACACAACAAGGCTCTACACAGCATAATAAGCAAACTTTTGGGATGGCTATCTGTCTGTCTGTCTGTCTGTCCGCCCTCAGATCTTAAAAACTACTGAGGCTAGAGGGCTGCAAATTAGCACGTTGATCGTCCACCCCCAGATCATCTAACATCCCAAATTGCAGCCCTCTATCCTCAGTAGTTTTCATATTATTCAATATTAAAGTTAGCTATGATCATGAGCCTGGCATCGCCATGGGTGCCATCAACGTAGGGGCCACCAATCGGGCCCGCGGCTGAAAGTTTCATGGGCTGCAGCTGGGAGTTTCGTGGGCCGTGGCCGAGTTTCATTCAGTATTATATGCTGTACAGAAAACTCGATTGCGTCGGAGAAACTTCGGGGCATTAATCAACTTCCTTTTTTTTAATTAATGAGTACACCTGCTCAGTTCTTTAAAATACCGAAACCTATATAATTATCTTTTCAAACAAAAACAGCCATAAAAGGCTAAACGTATATAACTTCTTGGAGCTTTTTCAGTGAGTGATATTTATGGGTAATTAAAGAACCGTATTGATTCAGCTCTAACAGTAATGACGCGCATAAACCGGTTTATTTCACACTAATGAAACAAACAAAAACCATCTTTAAATAAATAACAAGATATAAATCCCAAGCATATACCCGCGTACCCGTCAAAGTTCTTGAAAATTCATTTCTCTACAGCTGTTGATGATTATAACGGGAATTATAAAAAAAATTCTCCATAGCCTTATTGAAAGTAATTTATCATCAGTGAAATTTCCCTCGTAACCCTTATCTCTATTTTCTGTTCTACAAGCATTTACATTATTCTTAGAATAGATTTAGTATAATTTGTTACACTACTCAGGATATGGCCTCAATTGTTGAAATGGTATAATCGACTTAGTAGTTTTCTTCAGAGAAGAGAGAGTAATTTAAACGCTTGGTAGGTTTTTATACATTATATTATATTTATATTATATTATATTATAATATATATATATATATATATATATATATATATATATATATAAAAGAGATCTTCACGTAAAAATGAAATGAGGTACCAAGACTTTCAACTTTTATCCCAAAGTTATCTTCAGGGAATAAAAGTTGAAAGTCATGGTACCTCCTTCTTTCATTTTCACGTGAGGACCCCTTATATACTTCACCCACGGAACCATTGTGGAATTGAAAGATATATATATATATATATATATATATATATATATATATATATATATATATATATATATATATATATATATATATATATATATACACACACAACATCTTTTGATGTCTATCCTCTATTTCCTTGCTTTCTTCTCACTTGTGTACATTCTAAATTGGATCCAAATCTTTACCACCATCTTCCATTTGCCTTTGGATCGCCTTCTACCTGTTCCCACCACTTTTTTCCATCTTTTTTAGACTTTTCCAAATGACTTTCCTACCTCCCCAAACAGGACGGAACAACAACAACAAGAAGAAGAACAACAACAGGAACAACAAAAACAACAACAAAGTAATTTGTAAGACTTACTCTCCGAGTAAGCGAAAATGTGTAAGATAAGCGGAAGTACTCGGTGCTCTACCGTTTTCCTTCTCAACATTATCCCTTGGCTTCAACCGCTAAGACCATACAGAAAAAAAAAAAAAAATAAAATAAACGCTGTCAATATATACTTTACTCGTGCTAGAAAACGTGGCCTGAGAGCGAGAGGGAATCTCTCCCAGCGAATTTAAGTGAAGTCCATCAGGTCACAACTTTCCTCGTAAATCATTCAATAGAGAATGAACTCGGCGAAGTGTCGAATGAAAAAAGCCTTTCAGATCCGACTGATTTTTAAGCGGACTTTTTAAATCAATTGAAAAATCTGGAGCGGATCTTGTGTGCAATCAGAAATTGAAACGAGGAGAAGGTGCAAGAGTCACGCTAAAAGAATGGATAAGGGGAAGAAGATAATAGACGTAAACATTTGCAGACGACGAATATTAGCTACGATAAATAAACTCAATATTTTTTTTGATCTTGAATGAGGTGCAAATATGAAGACCAACAAGACACAGAGTGATAGATATTAATAAATGACCCGAAAGAAAAACTTATAATAATTGTACATCAAGCATTAAAAAAAAAACACAGTTAATGGAAAAAATCCAAGAATATAAAAGTGAATATAGAGGTATCACTCACTACGAGGTGGAAGGATACATATGGTATATATATATAATATATATATATATATATATATATATATATATATATATATATATATATATATATATATATATATATATATATATATATTGTGATGGCGTGTTAACCGCCACACGATACACTTATCATTATAGGTTACACCTGTATTCACTAAACAGGATACTAAATTCACAAGGTGTGAAATCGTACCACAACCTTAAACCACAGTGTGTAAAATCAATTCATGGGTGAAACAAACACTTGAGAAAAATAACTTAAATTTAATACATAACTCTTAGGCAGAAATCACACCTGAACCTCTATATACAAAAAATATATGAATAACAAGCACACTTAAATAGCCACTAAACAAATCCCAAATACTCAACTAATAACAGAAACCAACTCATTCAAACGCAAAAAGGAGGGGGTCCAGAAAGGAGGAGAAAGGCAAAAAGAAAGAATAACCTAACAAATACACGCTAATATTCCTAACAACTTCTCCGTATGTTTTAAAGCTCTCCCCTTGCAAGCCAGGTACAACTCCACGTCTGGAGACAAAATCAGGTGATTATCAGCGCTTGAATCAGAAATGTTAACAGGTGGCTGGCAAGTATCAAGCTGTCCACTGAATACGACTGCAGAGAAACATTTGCCGTGAGCTTATCAAATGTAAATAATATACCTTGGGACAGAGAGGTCACCTTGGCTTTATAACTGAACCAAAGGCGTTAAGGATAAAACCTGAAGCTGCAGACTGGGAGATCCAAAAGGTATGTAGGGGGTGAATAATCTCCAGTCCAAGTATATGCAGAGGCCAATAATCAGTACCAACGGTCAATCTAAACAGGGGGGGGGGGGGGGGGGGGGGGAGGTTGTTGGGAGGGGGGGGGGGGGGGGGGGGGGAAAAGAAGGGGGAAGAAAGCCACTCCCAGAGAAATCACCAAATATGGAATTTGAAAAAGAGGATTAGCAAAAACATACAACAAGCCAAACACCGGAGAGGAGAAAACTAGCAGTTACCATTCTTCTATTTAACAGTTTAAAAATAATCTAATACATTATTCACCTATCATTAACCAGCAACAAGATGACAATATATATTTTATTATTATTATGTATATATATATATAATATATATATAGATATATATATATAATATCTATATATATATATAATATATGATATGATATATATATATATATATATATATATATATATATATATATATACTATATATATATAGATATATATATATATATATATATATATATATATATATATATATATATATATATTATATATATATATATATATATATCATATATATAATATATGTATATATATATATATATATATATATATATATATATATCTATATATATATATATATATATATATATATATATATATATAGATATATATATATATATCTATATATATATATATTATACAATAAAATAATAATAATAAAATATTCTATTATAAACCTCCTCCTCCTCTATGATTACCTTCCATTAAAACAAAACAAAAAATGCTGACGAGACCGAAACTTCATACATCAAAAGAAAGACCGACTTCCTAAATCAAGGACCCCCCGCATCCATAAAGCACCAATGAAGCAAGAAACAAACTCCTCCTTCACATTCATCTACTGAACCTCAAGTTGAGATACAAATACCCCATCAGATACCCTCGAACTTTTTCAGATATGATACGTCATTAAACTCGCAAAATCCCGAAGTTAAGAAACGACAGTTTATTATCTTCGCGAAACAACATAACGACGTCATAAATTTCGGCTTTGGCAACAACACGGCTCATCAGTCGTGTGATATCCTGGTCATTCATCTGAGCAACCTGCAATCATCTTGAGGAAAGCGTCATCTTCCACTCTCGGGATCGTAAAGTTACTTCGTCTCTCTTTCTGTCCGGCTTGAGGCACGGCACTTCATCATGGCACCTGATCGTGGCACTGTAACTATGACAAATGAATCTGAATTTTTATATCTGTTCGTCAGACACTCTTGCTTTTGGCCGTCGTGAACCTTTGTTTGTTTGTTTGTACGGTGTTTTTACGTTGCACGGAACCAGTATGGTTATTCAGCAACGGGACCAACAGCTTTACGTGACTTCCGAACCACGTCGAGTGTTGAATCTTCTACAACCAGAAATACACATCTCTAAACTCCTTGATGGAATGCCCGAGAATCGAACTCGCGGCCACCGAGTTGGCAGGCCAACACCATACCGATCATGCCACTGGAGGCGCTTGGAAACACTTTGTCACCAGCTTTTATTTGTACATTTTTTCTCGTGTTCAAAGTGTTGAAAAACCATCATTAACCATCAAGTTGGCATAAACGTTTACGTAGCAATTAAAAGGGGCGTATTCAGCTTTCTGATCTACTTTTCAATCACGTTTCCTCTTTGACATTTAGCGTAAATATCGGAGCCTGAATGGAAAGGAATAAGAAATTTAAGCTTGAAGCCTAGCACTGGAATCCAGATGGATTATTCAGCGCTATAATGAATTTGGTTTGAGTCTAAATGGTGATGGATTTTATAAATCAAAATATTAGGGTAAAAGCTGATATCCCCATAAAATTCACAACTTTGCATTTCGAGTGCAAACCAGAATAAAAAATATTTATAAAAAAAATGGGACGTTTGTTAAGGGAAAACACTGGAAATAGTTAAAGTTAACCAAATTCCCTGGGACGGAAATGACACGCCTACCTTATCACTGGTTTCCTTGACAACAACTAATACGCTTGGGAGACACGAATAAAATAAAAATAAAAAATGATATTACGACAACCTAAAATATGATCGTTACTATAGATCGCAGTTAAACGCTTTCCAGAAAAAAAAATTTTCGAACTGGAACTCAGCGACTATGGCAAGAGACGAGTAACGAGAATGAACCGACAGATTAAAGAAATAAAAAAATGTAAAAATTAAAAAATCATCACTCTTTTCAACTTAAGTATTGGCACATTAATACTTGAAAACAAGAAACGCAAGCCTGTATTGAGCCACGCCCTCCAATGAGAAAATTAGTATGATAAAACTACAGCAGTGTAATTAAGCTTGGAATGGTCCTTTAGTGTAATTGCAAAGAAGGTAAATCTATGCAAATCAGACTGTGAACTGCGTTTATGTCAATATGGCGTTCATTGCTCTGATAGATTAGGTATGGTCTTAAACTAAAAAAAACATTTTTGAATTAATAATCGACAAAATAAATGAATTATACTTAAGAATGAATAGTCACAAATTAATGAATTATTAACTTATTTGTTTGTATATGGCGTTTTTACGTTGCATGGAACCAGCGGTTATTCAGCAACGGGACCAACGGCTTTACGTGACTTCCGTTACCACATCGAGAGTGAACTTCTATCCGCAGAAATACATCTCTGACCCCTCAATGGCACCTTACTTTCCCCCAGCCCCCCAAACGTCTCTCTCTCTCTCTCTCTCTCTATCTCTCTCTCTCTCTCTCTCTCTCCCCCGGAACGGTAGATTAAATATATTCTTTCGTAATATTAACTGGTTAAAGGTTGCGCAGTAAAAGCAAAAATAATCGTTAAAAAGGAGCTAAAAAAATTATTTTTAGCACAGGCTGTTGTTTAACATACAAATGCGTTTTATGTGGTGCCATGCAAAGTTCTTTAATTTCTTTAGTCAGGGTGAGGTTGGAGGACTGGGGTTTGTTTGTTGTTTGTATGGTGCTTTGACGTTCCATGGAACCAGTGGTTATTCAGCAACGGGACCACGTCTTGACGTGACTTCTGAACCACGTCGAGAGTGAACTTCAATCACCAGAAGTACACATCTCTTGTTCCTCAGTGGAATGCCGAATAATTGAACTCGCAGCCACCAAAGGTGGCAGGCGAAGATCAAACCGACCACGCCACTGAGGCGCTTGGGGGACTGGGAGGGGGAGTTTGCTTCGACGTGTCCAAAGGAAACTGAGAGACCCATGGCGCATGTCAGTCTAAAGGTAATTTGAATTCTCTTTCTGTGTAACGTGTGCTCCGGAAGAGCACTCTTGTATTCCTACCATTCCCGATTGCTAGGATTATTCCAAATGCTATATACGTCCTTAAATACATCTTTGCCTACAATGTGTGAACGCTTGGATTCTGGTCGGCGTTTTGGTTTCTTTGTTTCTTTATTTTTTCAGGTCATAACGCTTCCTGAAAAATAAAAGTTCCTATGAATCAAGTGTTAGGAGAGGGTGGAATGTAAGATGGAAGAAAGAGATAGTGAAAGAAGATACAGTAAAGGAACGAAAGTGATACAGCTAGGGACCGAAGGCACGCGGCAAAGAACCTTAGGTAATGCTACAGTGCATCGCATGAGGTCCATTGACGGCATACCTGCTCTACAGGAGAGGCTTTGTAGAAACATTCCATCCTTCATGCCCAAATTCCAAATCGTAATAAAACCTTATGGAGAAAATATTCTTAAAGCGTGGCTGGAAAAAGGTGATAAAAAAATTAAATCTCTATTCTGATTTTCTGGCAGATATAAGGAACATATGGTAAGTGCATAATGAACATCATCAAGCTATAAATGTCGTTTAACATCCAATCCACGCTACTTCGGGATTATCCCGATGGGGAATGATCACCGAAGGGGAATTATTAAGTGATAAATGGATCGGTACCGACGGCCGGTCTCGAACCCTCGACGCAGTACCTCATAACGAACGACTCCAGTCAACGGTCTCATTCCCTATCTGGGATATTCCCGAAGCAGCATGAATTGGATATTAAACGACATTTGTAGTTAATTTATGATCATGAACATATTATGCTTGTTTGATTTCGTAAAACATGAAACTGAAAAAGAGATAAAAGATTATGCTTGGAAAAGAAGTGTATCCAGTTCACATAACTTTGTGTTTTAAAAACGTATCTAGCTGCCTGACGCACACCATGAATATCCAGGTAATTAACCCACAAAATATGGAGACAAGGATAGTTACGTTGACATTTAATGGTAGGTGTTGCCAAATAAAAGCAGCATTATGGGTAATTAAGCGACTCTGTGGGAAGGGAACAGGTAATAACGTGTCTTCACGACCTGCAAATGCTACAAAAGACACAAGTATTCAGGTAGGGATAAAAGACTGAAGTCTTTTGACTAAATTTAGAAGACCCTGATTTATCAGTTGTTCATCTGGCTTACATATTAAATGCCAGGTGTATTATGTCTGATTTATTGCACTGCAGATTAATTGTAGAGCGGAGAATTATCGTCGATTAGGCATCATGACGGCGTCAATAACCTCGTCATTGCGATGCCAGCAAGAAACTGATTAATCAATTCAATAGGCATTATTATCACTGGAGTTCTGAGACTAAGGGAGCCTCTTTATAACTTTCATATCAATGTGTGTCCCAACTTTCTTGTTATAGAGTGCCCTGATCACAGATGTTTGCGGATGGCACTGTCCCTCATCGTCATCATCTCTGTTTCTTATCCCAGCCGACAATCAAAGAAGAGCGTCCAATGGCATTCAGTACGCAGCTCCCTTCCACAGAAAACGGTATCTCGTCCTAAAGCGGATCAGCGCCTCAGTGATGTGATCGGTATGGTCTTGGCCTGCCATCTCGGTGGCCTAGAGTTTCGATTCTCGGGTATTTCCATTGAGGAGTGAGAGATGCGTATTTCTGGTGATAGAAGTTCACTCTCGACGTAGTTCGGAAGTCACTTAAAGCCGTTGGTCCCGTTGCTGAATAACCACTGGTTCCATGCAACGTAAAAACACCATAATAACACACACACACAAAATCTAATCTCCAGTTGCTGTTTCTGGACCACATTTGGACGGCATGTGGGAAAAATCAAGACTACAGTTTCCATATTAGTGCTTAACAGTAAACAAAATAAATCGACCTAAAAGAAATTTAACCTTAATCAAAGACGTAAACCATGATTGATAGTTATAATTGTAATAATATGAGTAGTGGTTTTTTTTATTCCTCTTTTCTCTAACAAATCTTAGGCAATCCTGGTTACAGGTCAAATAGCTGAGAAACTGTAAACGCTTGGAGCGACTCTCTTCCTTTACCTCATCATCGACACTGAGTCTATATAACGAAGCTCCCTAACTTCCATTTTAGGCCTCTTTTCGTTTATTCAGCTCTTACGTTAGCATATGCAAGCATTGCGCTACCACGCAGAAAGCAATGTGACGTCATAAAATAGACCGACCTAATCTGGCAACTCTGCGGGACAACGTCTATTACTTCTTCTCTAACTTTCGCATCATTTTATCTACGTATAAAGATTCACAAAAGCTTTGTCTCAGCGAATATTACGCCAGAAAGACCAACCTCACACTCATGTAATCTAACGCAAGTTTTGTCTACAATCGCAGTTTTTTAATGCTTTCTCTCTCTCTCTCTCTCTCTCTCTCTCTCTCTCTCTCTCTCTCAGTAATTTCATTTTCATATGATACGTCCACTTCCTTAAGTCCACTTTTATTCTCTCTCTCTCTCTTCTCTCTCTCTCTCTCTCTCTCTCTCTCTCTCTCTCTATATATATATATATATATATATATATATATATATATATATATAATAGATATATATATATATATTAACTTTATACTCCCGTTGTTTTTATAATCCCTTTATCTTCATTGAACTATAACTTCACATACCAGCTAATGTTCTCTCTCTCTCTCTCTCCTCTCTCTCTCTCTCTCTCACACACACACACACACACACACACACACACACACACACACACATATATATATATATATATATATATATATATATATATATATATATAGTATATATACATATATATATATATATCTATATATATATATATATATATATAATATATATATATCTATTGTTGCGATGTGCCAAGTATCTGGTTACTACACTTACCCATTCATTTAATGTTACCTCACAAAAGCCAGACACCTGAACCCTCATAACACGTTTAAACGACTGAATACTCTAAAGGCAACAGTGATCCCTTAACACTTACCAGTATTGCAGAAAAATCAGACTAAGTTCATCAAAACAGGTGTGAGGTAATCTTGTACGTAACTAAATTAATCAAAGGGGCATCACTCCATCAACAACTTTAAAAGTTTAAGTATTTCCCTGATTTCAGAAGTCTAAGTACTTTCCCGTGTTCTAGTCACTTCAAATAAATTGAAAAGCAAATCAATTACCACTATGTCTACTATCATCAATATAATCATAATCAAAATATACTTATATGGTGTAAGATAAAGAAAACACTTATAAAAATTTTAAATACAAAAATTTATTATTAAATTCAAAATTTATAAGTGAAATTCACAATATCAAGGAAAATTACTGTTACTTGAAAACAAAGTAAATTTATTAATTCTTGAATCAAATTAAGTAAAATTAAATCAAAATTAATTTATATCACAAAATTCAAGAAAATTAATTCAATCAAAATTCAAAAGTGTTAGGCAATAATTGAAAATCTGAAATTAATTCACAAGTGCTAAACAATAATAAATCTTGAAAAGAATTCTAAGTAAATGCAATTAATTCACAAGTGTTTAAATTTAACTAAATGTGCAATGATAAAGCAATGAAAATAACTAAGTCAATTAAATTGTGAATGCAAAATGAAAATATAAAATAAAAAGACACACTTCAATAAGAAAATGAACAAGTGCACAAACAATGGAACAATCACAAACACAAAAATATGCAATGTATAAAAGTGTAAATCTTTTGCCACTCAAAAACACGTACCAACAGTTTTTTACCAAACCAAACCTTCACAAACCATCTGTTATTCGTTAACCCACTGTTCCTAACAATATATAGTTAACCACACTCCCTATCCATTATTAGTTAAACACAATTCCTATCCGTTATTAGTTGCAACTAATAAAAATATAACAACTTTCTTTACCTTTTTGGTATACCAACTTCTTTCTCTGCTGCAGTCTTGGTCTTACACAATTTCACAAAAACCAGGCGCTGTTACAAAATGATGTTTGTTCAGATTCCACAAAAGAAATTAATAACACTAAATAAACTCTAAGAAATGTCAAATATGAAATTCTCACAAGTTACGAGTGACCAATTTACGTTACGTTAATATAATCTCAAGGATGTCGCGGTCGAGGTCTCAAGATAGAATGTAATGAAATTTTCTTACTTTACGGAAACTCGACAGGGCAGATGACACAAACGTATTTGTTACGAATGCTTCCAGAAAGTTGGAAATCTGATGCAATCTCACATACAAATGTGCAATTCCCACGTGGGACTTGACAAAGACATACACGTACAAGACGAGTCTGTTAAAAAAAGAAAGACGTACTCTACTCGATCGAAACGGAGCTGAGCGACAATTAAGATTGACATGTTTGATAACAAGGCAAGACTCAATTCTCTTCGCTATCACAACGTGTTGATAGATTAGGGAAGGCAAAACGGTAGATCTCTGAGTTCCTCTAATCTCAAAGTGTTGACATAAAATTTGTTTAAACCATTCGTTAGTTTTGAAAAGATAAAGTAAAAATCCCTCTCTTTTTTACGTTATATATATATTCCTTTACAATATGTAATGCGAAATCTGAACACACATTTTAAAACATCCTATTCTAAGCTTATCTAGGAATCTGAAAAAAAAATGTTGCATAATATTTCTACATGAAATTTCAAAGAGGGGAAACATGCATTTGAAAGTAGCAATATATAATATATATATATATATATATATATATATATATATATATATATATATATATGTATATATATATATATATATATATATATATATATATATATATATATATATAGAGAGAGAGAGAGAGAGAGAGAGAGAGAGAGAGAGAGAGAGAGAGAGAGAGAGTGGATTTAAGGATGTATCATAATTGTTTTGTATATATATATATATATATATATATATATATATATATATATATATATATATATAACAATTATTATGATACATCCTTAAATCCACTTTGGTCTCTCTCTCTCTCTGTATATATATATATATATATATATATATATATATATATATATATATATATATATATAATATAGACATATATATATATATATATATATATATATATATATATATATATATATATAGAACATTAGCTGGTGTGTGAAGCTATAAAGTTCAATGAAGATAAAGGGATTAAAAAACAAGGCGAGTATAAATTTATATGCGAAAAAAGGAAAAAGGGCGTTAAATAATCCCTAGAGAGTGTTGGACTAAGCTTGGAATGTAGGTGATGTGAAGTGATATTATACTGAAAGAGTCCCCTACATAAGTCTTCTAACCAGCTGGATCCATTTACCACGGTACTGGATAAAAAGGCGTAGGGATTTTTGTCCTCAGCCTGCTCTATAGTTTAGTTTGTTTGTTTTGTTTGTTTGTATGGTGTTTTTATGTTGCATGGAAACCAGTTGTTATTCAGCAACGGACCAACGGCTTTACGGTGACTTCCGAACCACGTCGAGAGTGAACTTTCTATAACCAGAAATACACTTTCTCACACCTCAATGGAATGGCGAGAATTCGAAAACTCGCGGCCACCAAGGGGGCAGGCCACGACCATACCGATCATGCACTGAAGCGCTACACTATAGTTTAGTGGGTGGGTTTGCGGAAATAAAAAGCTGTATCGTACTAAATTATAGTTTAAATTATACTAAATTATAGTTCAAATAATACTTTGGTCTTGGATGAAGACATTGATGGCTGCCCACTCTTGAGACCTATATTCTTTCAAAGACTAGGAAATAAAAGAAATATTAATTTCCCTAATCCTTTTCGCTTACTTGGGGGTTAAGCCTACAAATTACTTTGTTGTTGTCATTGTTGCTGTTGGTTGTTGTTGTTGGTTGGGGGTTTGGGGGGGGGGGGGGGGGGGGGTAGAAATGGTCTATGGAAACCCTAAAAAAAGGTAAAACGGTGAAAAAGTGTTTTGCGTTGAGTTAAAGATACAGTAATTTAGGATAGAATATTTATGAGTTATTATTAGAATGAAAATTAAAAAATTAAATAATGTGGCAGTTAAACAGTATAGGACAATTATATCTAATGAAATATAGCGTATTTTAATTTTCGTTGGTGAAACAACGCTCTATTGGACTAGATTTTAGATCTCGATCCGAGTAGGCTGGAGGTCGGATAATGCGTCTTTATACTTAGCTTGTTTTTGTTTATTTTTTAATTTAAAAAATTACGGACTGTATGTTAAATGTAATACCTTGCTACATTAGTAGCATGGAACCAGTGGTTATTCAGCAAAGGGACCAACGGCCTTAACGTGAATTCCGAACCACGTCGATTGTGAACTTCCAATACCAGAAATACACATCTATAATCGCTCAATGGCATGCCCGAGAATCGAACTCGCGGCCACCGAGGTGGCAGGCCAAGACCATACCAGACTACGCCAATGAGGCGTTTCTTTACTTCGTTGTACGGGGTATGATCCGCGGAAATCGTAAAAATCATGACCTATAATAATGAATGGCTGTTAGACAATAATTGACCATGGGTGGTTTGGTCCTAATTTGGTATGCAAATGCCTGGTGAAATACCGATGTTATTATCAATTACCGTTATTGCATTCTGTCCGAAAAATGTCTAAATTATGTCGGTCATTCACCAAAGCAAATAAAAAACGCATATGCTATTACAATGAGATTTTACAATCAATCGTTCAAGTTGGATTATCACCAGTGAGCTGTTATGATTTCCATTTTCAGAGCATTGTTATAATCTAACTAAAATACTTAACATGTAATTACTGTTTGTAACCGTCAAGCTCATAAAAACATTCATAAATCTTCACTCATTCATATCATTATGTACTTTTTTTTTTTCAATGGACCATTTAATCCTCTTGAATATTCTGGAGGAGATTTTGGTATCTGAGGCTTTATATTTTGCGAGCTCTTGATAATCTTAATTTATGGTTTGTAAGCGATATACTCAGAATAAATTCTTCCCAATGTCGTATATATTTTACCCTCTGAACCACTGGTTCCAAGCAACTTAAAAACATTGACGGATATTTGTAAGAGGACGTCATATTAATGCATGAATATATGATGATATATACTAACAGACGGGGGTTTTGTGTTCCGTAAATATTCGTTTATTACTCTCTACCTCACAGTCATTATACAATAAACAGGACATTAACACACACCAGTATGCATATTTTAAATAATACTTATCAACGGAAATTTCGTAAGCATGACAGGATCCATCATCTCTTTCGTCAGGCTTAGGCCTACGAAGAGCTGATCATGTGGAGTGAGATGTTAATCATAGTGAGAGAGCTGTTTGTTTGTTTGTTTGCTTGTATGATGTTTTTACGTTGTACGGACCCAGTGGTTATTCAGCAACGGGACCAACGGCTTACGTGACTTCCGAGCCACGTCGGGAGTGAACTTCTATCACCAGAAATACACATCTCTCTCATCTCAATGGAATGCCCGAGAGAATCGAACTCGCGGCCACGAGGTGGCAGTCCAAGACCATACGATCACGCCACTGAGGCGCTGTGCAAGATCTGTGACAGAAGACTTACAAGGAGAGAAAGCGGAGCTTGCGAGCAACCTGTTCTTGCAATCGCTGATCTAGAGTAACTCTCTCTCTCTCTCTCTCTCTCTCTCTCTCTCTCTCTCTCTCTCGGTGTGTCTATATATCTCTCTGCCTTTGTCTACCGCCATCTTTTCATACTTTTAAAAGCGTATCATGGATGTTTTAATCCTCTGCAGAGCTCCTGGGCTTCAGCCTGCTTGATTGATACGAAAGACTTTTTGTGAAAACGAAAACTGGGGGGGTCATGAAAAAAACTTAGGTTTATTCTTCTTACTGAATACAGCAGAGATTTCTTTATATATTTTATACTCTGGATATGTCCATTTCCTTCTCATTTGTATTGCAACTAGAAGGGTATGTTCATTATAAAGGGCCTGTCAGTTTCCATTTTTGAAAAATATATAATAATGATATCACATAGAAATATAAGTAAAATAATAGGGTTGAATTAAACGATGAAAGCAAGTTTCAGTGAATGTATTATTCCCATCTATAAACGAATATTGCCAAGGTTACATAACGAAATCTGTAAAAAGTTTGATGAGGGAAAACTCCGAATGAAATCAGTTTCCTTCACACCAAGTGTAACCTCTTAATTGCATAATAATGTAAAACAGAACTCACCTAAAAAGTCGTCTAAGTTTAAAAAAAGGTGGCCGTCTATTTTAATAGATGTTGGATATGCATTCCGTGACACTAAATGAGCCCATGATTGGTTTTGTTTGTTTGTTTGTTTGGTGTTTTTACGTTGCATGAAACCAGCAACGGGACCAACGGCTTTTATATGACTTCAGAACCGCGTCGAGAGTGAACTTTTATCACCAGAAATACACATCTCTGACCCCTCAGTGGATTGTCCGAGAATCGAACTCACGTCCAACACCATACCGACCATGCCACTGAGGCGCTTGAGCCAATTTTTTGGAGCGAGGACTTGTTCATTATATAAAGTCGGATCACGCTTTGTTACATACGTTAAAAACTGAAAAAAATATGTATATTCATGACTTTTAACAGTAACATCAGATTTATAATTTTTGTCTTGAGTTTTGCTTAGGTCCAGTATAGTTTCTTGGACAATGGACTGTATAGTTTGTACTGAAGTTTTAAGTGAAAAAATGCGAATTACCCAATTACTAACTATAAAAGGTAAAAAAATTTTTTTTTTTTAAATTTTTTTTTTTTTAATTGTTACAAGGGAATGTGGTCTAAATTAAATGAAAAAAAGTTCTTCAGAATTAACAAGAGAAATAGCGAAGTTATGGAAAAGCTCACTAAAAAGAAAAAATGAAACGAAAAAAAGGTCCATCAAATTCATTCGTATTAAGCTATAATTTAGCCCAAAATCAGATTGATACGAGCAGAGTTCGCTTTAATTACCAGCAGTTAGTTTTAGCATACTAATCTATCACTTAGTTACACAAATAGGCGTAATTTGTTTACTGATTTTCAGGACGAATTAAATGCTCTCAGAGGAAAGCACGAGAGACAAATTAGTAGGATAATACTTCAGAATCACCTGTCCGTCCATTTCTTTCAGAACAGAGCCGTTCAAGGAAATGTGCATCTGATTCAGTCCTCTTTAGCCAGATGACTGAAAGTAACAAATTTATTATAGAATCCTTCATTCCAGAAATTGCACATCATGCAAACATCATTTTCACACTAAGAACGAATGTTTTGCCCTGAAAAGATATTCTCGTGTTCGGAATGCAGAATGGGTGAGGGGCTCCTGGAGCCATTTTTCGTTCTTTCGATATCAAACGATGCGAGGAACCAGCATTTCCGGCCTCCACTTTGGAAATTCCATCAGGTCTCCCCTAATGACATGCAAATTGTGGTGGGGGGAGGGGGGGGGGGGGTGGGGGGGGGGGGGAGGGCACTGTCGTTCATTTGCTAATTATGGGCATTTTCTCCATTGCTGGATCATGGTCATTAGGCCATAACAGACTGACTGCGATTGATTTTTTCTTTTCGATTCATTATCTGCATTTATTTTGTAATATTTTAATGCGTACATGAATTGTTAATCATTTTTTCTTTTTTTCTGTTTCTTCTATCGCGAAAATCTATAAATGAATTAAACAAAATTGTCTCCTTATCCCTGACGTATTATCTTTTAAAGAAGTTAATTGATGTCTGTATATTTTCTATGAATCATTGAAATAAAAACAAGGCGTGATCCGACCTTCAGTTTCTCTCTCTCTCTCTCTGTAAAAACATATCTTATTTAAATCACTACGGATATTAAAACAGAATAATTAAGCTTTCGCTGCTTTCCATTGTAGAAAAAAACAGGTCGTAGAAAGACAGAAAATGTCCAAATTATCATCAGCAATCAATGCCAGAAATTTTCCTAGTCATCCTTACTACAGCAAACGAAAATAAAATGTTTATTTCCACTCATTTTGGATTCATTTGCACTGAAATAATACATTTTCTTTTGAATACTGTGCTCTACTACTTATATATATATATATATATATATATATATATATATATATATATATATACCACAGGAAAATGACATTGTCAAGGAACGCTCCTTGACAATGACTTAGTAAAGACGAAAGCGCTTGGAATCCTGCCTATCATTTTTTTCTGTGGATTCCCTTATTTAATGAAGTCACGTGCATCTACTGTGATTTTTTAAGCATATAAATATATATATATATATTATATGAGTGTGTATGAATATTTTATGGTAATTCGTGTATCTTCGTGTATATATACCTATATATATATATCAATGAGGAGAAGGACATAAAGACTTGCTAAAAAGGGTCATTTTATTCCCGACGTTTCGTAATGTCTTCATTACATTTTCGAGGGCTGTACAAAATAGATAGCATAAAATAAAATTACAATAAAGCTAAGAATTTGAAAAATTAAAAGTTGCACAATGATTACAAACTTGAAATATTAAAAAAGAGAAAAAGGACACCTTTAAAAACAAAAAAAATTAACTAAAATCACAGGACAAAAATGATTGAAATAAGTAAAAAAAACAAATAAAACACACAAAAAAAAAATTAATAAGATATATTCAAATAAAGTAAAACTGGACCAACCTATTCAGCGGCAATGCCAAGACTGGAGATAAAAGGAAGAAACAATAAGAGAGGCACAGTGTGCCAACAGAGGTTTGGCTGTTTAACAAGGGGACGAGTCGTTTGATCATACGATTCTAAGATTGTTAGATCGTTGGCAGTTTGGAAGCTCGTTCTACAATTGTAAAGTCCTTGTTTTCAATGGATGTTTTACATATTTTCGAATGATTTCTAATATTAGAAAACTCTGGGCTTGCAATTTTGCTGCCTGGCCATAAACTACTCCACGATGTGAATCTATGCATACCTTCAGAAGCCATCCTGAAGGTACGCATAGAATCACATCGTGGAGTAAGTTAAGTATAGGACAGGCAGCAAAATTGCAAGCCCAGCGTTTTCTAATATTAGAAATCATTCGAAAATATGTAAAACATCCATTGAAAACAAGGACTTTACAATTGTAGGATGAGCTTCCAACTGCCACGATCTAACAATCTTAGAATCGTTAATGATCAAACGACTCGTCCCCTTGTTAAACAGGCCAAACCTCTGTTGGCACACTGTGTCTCTCTTAGTTTCTTCCTTTTATCTCCAGTCTTGGCCTTGCCGCTGAATAGGTTGGTCCCAGTCCATTTTTACTTTACTTGAATATTTCTTATTAATTTTTTTTTCGTTGTGTTTTATTTGTAGTTTTACTATTCTAATAATTTTTTTCCTGTTTAGTTTACGTTTTTGTTTTTTAAAGGTGCCCTTTTTGTCTTTTTAATATTCTAATTTTGTAATCATTGTGCAACTTTTATATTTCAAATTCTTAGCTTTATTGTTATTTATTTTATACTATCTATTTTGTACAGCCTCGAAAATGTAATGAAGACATTACGAAACGTCGGGAATAAATTGACCCTTTTCAGCTCCTCATTGATATATATCCGGCTGTGGCCACCGCTGGTTGGATATTTGTAATATTATATATATATATATATATATATATATATATATATATATATATATATATAATATATATATATACATATAATGTGTGCATGAATATTTAACGGTAATTCGTGTATCTTCCTGAAGTTTATCAGCGTCAATGACCCTTGCAGCTATGATACCACATAATTCATTTTAGTGTACCTAACTTTCCAAGGAATAATGGATCTCTTAAATTTATATATATATATATATATATATATATATATATATATATATATATATTAAAAAAAAACGAATCATCATAAAAGCACCTTCTAAAAAAATTTTTGTTTAGGTTCCTCTAAAATTAATCACGGTGTACTGGTATATTACACACTATTCACAAATCACAGAGTTGACATTACCATCCTAAACTTTCTCCTCCTCACTTGATACTTCAAGCAAAGCACATGCTTTCGTAATGCAATTCTGGTAAACTTGTTTTTCTCGGTTTTTCTCGTTTTTTTTTTTTTTTTTTTGCTAATCTCATTCTGCCCGAAAAACGCAAAAGTCTCGGGGAAAGAAACTGAGAATCGCCCTAATTGCTAATCGCATTACATCTGTTTACGTCGCTTTAAATTCCGCCTTTCGCTTTTAAATGCTGAAAGTAGGTAGGTGTTAAGAAGCTAGCACCTCTCCTCTGTATTATTATTATTATTATTATTATTATTATTTTATTATTATTATTATTATTATTATATTATTATTACTATACACATATGTATATATATATTTATATATTATATATATATATTAATAGTATTATATATATAGATATATATATATCTAAATATATATATATATAGGTATATATATATATGTATATATATATATATAGATATATGTATATATATATATATATATTATATATAAATATATATATATATAATATATATATATATATATACATACATATATAAAATAAAATTATATATATATATAGTATATATATATTATATATATATATATACACATATATATATATATATATATATATATATATATATATATATATATATATATATCACCATATATATATATCACATATATATATATATATCTATATATAGATATATATATATATATATATATATAATAATATATATAATACACATATATATATTATATATATATATATATATATATCTATATATATGTGTGTGTTATATATATATATATATATATATATAATATATATATATATATATATATATATATATATATAAAGATATAAAGCACGCTAATGCAGAAGGAACAAACATGAAACCTTATACGTATTCACCTTCCAATGTAAACAAATAATCCCATAAAGGAAACGAGGTCCACCCATAACATTACAAAAAAAAAATAATAATAATAATAAGTAAATGGTCTAACCTTTTCCAGCCAATTCACATCCGCTATTCATTGCGCTGTGTAACCATCAACATAAACAATATGTTCACAGTAAGACAAAACATACTGCAAACTACAATTCCCTATCCATTAGGTTCCGTATAAACGACGAACATCAATTCTGAAGTTTAGGATTCATATTCAGCGAAAAGCCGTAATTCTCAGGAATACATTACGATACTATTCCCATTTGGCTACGAAATCACTTTCTTTGAATGTCAGTTGTAAGAATAAACGACAACATATGGATTAATATGAATTTTAATATCTGAGTGGCTTTTTACCCTTACTACTACTAGTTGATACATTTCTTATATTAGGTTTGTGTTTCTATTTACTTGAAGTCATATATTTCTTGCCCTAATGCATATCGACCGATTGGTACCTTTGGTAGAAGTTTAGATATTTTTGACGACATTAGTTATAGTGAAACTCAAATTATTCATATTATTTTCAAGCATTCGCAAAAGTCTTAACTGCTTTATTGATTATTATACGATTCCGTTCCATATTAATTTTCAGTATACCTTTCTTTTGTTTTGGGGAATACTTTCGCAAACTTCTTCCTTAGTCTGTATTTTCTTCTTAGATAATTCAACTAAATTCTGTTATTCGTGGTTCTAGATCAGTGGATGTCAGTCTTTTTTTTAGTGATTGTATCTTAATTAATGTAATCATTATCGTGGCAAGCTCTCTTAATGAAGAAACAACACGCACAATTAACCTAAAATCTGACACTGCTCCGGGGATGTTTATCAGAAGTCTT
Organism: Macrobrachium nipponense; assembly: GCF_015104395.2. NCBI lineage: Eukaryota > Metazoa > Arthropoda > Malacostraca > Decapoda > Palaemonidae > Macrobrachium > Macrobrachium nipponense. The sequence goes on along the minus strand of NC_087206.1, from coordinate 66,934,883 downwards.
CCAAATGGAAAAGTAGCCCTTGTCCCTGAATGATTTATTGCGGTTCATGTAGTCACAACAGCATTAAATTCTGAAATCAACTCGACCCAGTAAGCGAGAATTAGCTGCGCATCAAGTATTATAGCAATACTAGTTCCTTTGCAAGGAAATGGATGGTATTGGTATCTTGGAGAACCCCTTGTGCCACTGTTGATTCAGCGGTGAATTTATAAAATACCCAATGTTGTCAGCCGTTCCGGGTTGTAAAGGTAGAGATGACAAAAGAAATGTATAAATAAATATTTTTAAAAATGCGACGAAGAAATCGAGTTTTCTGTACAGCGTATAATCAAGGCAACCGAAAACAGATCTATCTCTGTGAGGTCTCGGTATAATGCTGTATGAGCCGCGGTCCATGGAAGTCTTCTCCACGGCCTAGTGGTGGCCTGTCCTATGGCGCTGCTAGACTCATGATCATAGCTAACTTTAACATTAAATTAAACAAAAACTACTGAGGCTACAGGGCTGCAATTTGGTATGTCTGATGATTGGGGGGTGGATTATCAACGTACATTTTTGCAGCCCTCTATCCTCTGTAATTCTTAAGATCTAAGTACGGACAGAAAAAGTGCGGACGGACAGACGAAGCCATCGGAACAGTTTTTTTGTTAAAGAAAACTAAAAACTGAAAGTAGGAGTTCCACGAAGAAATTTGTCCCCTCCTGGCTAAGATAAAGCTATTAGCGAGAAATGTTCCCTGCTCGTAACTCTCGAACTATACCTAGCAGTTCAATTATCACTCCAGCGTAAGAATATAAAACAACTTAAAGGGTTATTTATTCAACACTGTTCGTAATCGTAAATGCGAAAAGAGAGTTTCTTCGATAAAGAATAAGTATGAACGTAGAATATAACACAAAAATATTTATAATAACGAAGACAACAGAGCGGGCAATTCGTTTACAAATTGCCGATAACTTTATCCTTGTAACTGTTCTACGGAGAGAGAGAGAGAGGAGAGAGAGGAGAGAGAGAGAGAGATCAAATCATTCTTTTTTTGTTTTATTTGATAACTTACTACAGAAAACAACTGACGATGTCGATGTATAAAGTGAAACGCCAAACAACTTGTGTCTCAACATGTTCTGATATTATTACTTTTGGAGGATTGTTGAGATATGTTTCTCCTACTGAATCCTCTTTGATTTCTTGAACACTACTTAAATCTAACCTTTTATATACAAGATCAAAATAGAAACGAAATAATCATTCAGTAACATGATCGTCTGTTCAACAATAACTGTCACACCTCTTTTGAGTTGAAGTTGAAACATCTCCTGCTTTAATTATAGTAATTCATCTACGATAACCAGCGCCCTCTCCCTCCCAAAACCCCCTCCATTACGTTAATGATATTCTACTGGAGGGGCAAACCTGCTATTGTGCGAACTTACAAAGGTGTTGAAGGGACGGCTGGTTACAACCCGCGCAGGGCAGACGACCTCAGCGAGCAGCCGAAGATGGAATTTCGTAATTACAGAAATGAACTATGCTTCGTTCAGTGGGAGTTTCCAAGTTATCTTCCAGGGAAAAACCAGTGCTGGGAATTCCAGGGCTTCATATTAGCAGTCATTGCCAAAGTGCTAGAAAACTTCCTGCATTAAGGAAGCGAATTGCAATACACACCGACTCCAAAGGGCAATTCAAGCCCAAACTACGACAAAGTTAGAAGGATATATCAGATCAATTACTATCATACGAACGATAGCCTCTTGCTCCATATCAGAGCCAAGATAATCAACATGCAATTGGAAGGGGGGGGCCCGCGTCATTTTTTAATTCGAAGAAATAAAAGTCACTGATGCCCATGTAAAAATCGGCCTGCAATACACTACAATTAGTCCCCTATCCTAACAATTGATTCAAAGTGCAACTGCAGAGGGTTTTCCTCTGTTATATCTTTCAAACCTTTCACTGTTATTCCTTTTCAGCGCTGATGACGTCATAGGTCCAGTGCTTCGCCTTTTGGTCTAAATTCTATATTCAGTTCAGTTCAGTACAGTAAGCACCACTCTTAGCATATCATTAACCCCAAAAGCTATTATACGTTGCCAACAAGAAGAGGAGAGTTCCGTCATGAAAGCTCTTAATAATGTTTCAAGAACTGCCCAGTGGTATATTGGAGCCCCAACTTTTCAAAAAAAAAACTACAAAAGGAAATCTGTAGCTATCGTTCAGAGATTATGATTTAGCTACCTGGCCAACTGGTGAATAAATATTGGACATCCAAAGACCGGGTTGCCATCGACAGCAAGAGGTCGAAGTACTTACTAGGCCACTACCTTCTGAATGACCGAGTAACGCCTCTTTTACGATAAAACTACATGGAAACTATCAAACCTTAGTTTTGAAAACATTAATTTAGACTGCTAACTTTTCCCAGTTCCTTCCATACTCTAAGGTAGGACAGGAGCCTCTACTTCGTTGACGGATAAGAATGTTACTGGGTCTTCTTACCCAGAAAGAGACATCGTGTGTGAATACAAAAGTGATAAAATTTAGAGGTTGGGAAAAACTTTCTATCGCGAGAGTTATATAATGTTCTAAGAGGTCCATAATAATAAAAAAAAATATTGCGATTTCGTGTATAATTTAAAAACTCTTTACAAAGCTTTCGAATCCTTCATCTTGTCAATTTTTTTTTTTTTATAAAACCTACTAGAGAATGTAGGCAAATAAACGAGGAAGCTAAAAGGCTCAGAGGCTATAAATGCTAAAAATTGTACCCTAATTAAATAAAGTTTTTACCAATCGTAATGATAACTAATGTTGCATTCGTGGAAGACGCTAAGAGTACAGTGATGGGTAATGATATTAGTCTTGGAGGATCAAGGGTACAAAGAGAAACAATGATCATTACTCTAGTATATTGTCACTTTTCAGTTGAACAGGGACATATTATTTCATCCCCATGTCAGCGCGATTCTGAAGCATTGCGGTTCTGAACTGCATTTAAAATCTGCCATAATGTGAAAAGGAAAGATCTTATGATATTACACTCATATTATCTAATACTGATCTGGGAGCGCTTACAGTTCAGTTGACCACGGGTTTCGTCTGCTATGGAATCGGCGGAGCAATACAAACAAGATGGCGGACGCTTTGTTTAGCGCCCCGGGTAAAAACCCCGACCTATAAAAACTGATAATGGGGGAAAATGGGGGGACCCTTTTGGGAACCGGGGTTTTTGGGTGGGGGAGTACATGCGAGTAAAATGAAAACGGTAAGGGGGGGGGGGAGCCATTGGGAAACCGGGGTTTTTGGGGTGGGTGGGGGGAAACCCAGATGACGACAATGAACACGAAAAACAACAAAACCCTAGCAGACGAAACCCGTTGCCAAGTAAACTGTAGGAGCTCACGTACCAAAAAACAAAAAAATGTAGGAGGTCCCGTCCCCCGTTGTGTTAGGCTAACCAAACGACGCAATGAACACTAAAAACCACGAAACCCTAGCAAAAAAAACCAGTGGCCAACTAAACTGTATGAGCTCCCGTTCCAACTAAACTGTAGGAGCTCCTGTTCCAACTAAACTGTAGGAGCTCCTGTTCCAACTAAACTGTAGGAGCTCCAGTGATCGTAACCAAACGAACCAACCTAACCAAACTTAGGCCGCGTGCCCTTACCTGGCCGGGGGCGAACCCCCACCCCAGTATAGTATATTAAGTGATTGCTACCTAACCAAAGGAAACCAACCTAACCATAGCTGGTCTCCACGTCCTTACCTGGCCGGGGGGCTTCGCCCTCCTGGACCCCCCAGTATAGTATATTACAGTGATTGCTACCTAACCAAAGGAACCAACCTAACCAAACTAAGTCTGCATGTCCTTACCTGGCCGGGGGGCGACCCCCCTGTGTAGTAAGTTAACAATTATAAATATCTAACCAATATAACTTGTCCATACATATGGCTGGCACCCGTATATCCTTACTGATAACTAAACAAAATGAATATTTCCGAGAATACATTGGTTAAAGTCAAGGCCACGTTGTTTGCTCGAACACATGGACTGCGTTCGAACACGTGGACTTCTAGCGAACATGAATGTTCGGATGTGTTGAGCGTGCCTGACTTCAGCATAGCGAAATAACAATGGGGTGCTTAATTTTGGCAAAATAATTAAAATAACGTGCATTTACATTGATAACCTTACCTTGGAGATGTTGCTAGTCGTCCAATGATTGGCCGGTCCCCCCCCCCCAGAAATATAGAACTTAATAAGAGAAATCCGAGTCGTTCAAATCTTCTGGGTAGAGGATTTTTTTTTTCTTTCTTGGCGGGACGGTTGTTTTCCGAGATGACTGAACAAGGGGAATTTGTGGACGAGGCACGGGTGGAGGTGACGAATCCGTTTTGTACAGCGGGAGCGACGTCTCGTGATTGTTTGTTTTCAGCAACATTGGCCTTCAATTGGCGGGTGTTGAAACTACTTTATTTAATTGATATACACGTTTAATTAAATCTAAGAATGCTTTAAATGGCAATCAACTTGAGTTAGGTAACGTTTTTTTACACAATACGGGAACGGCGGCAGCGAACGCCACGAAGCTTTGTATAAATATATCATATCTAGACAAACAAAGATATTACTGTGGATCCCTCTATTGATTTCTCAGAAGCACGGTACAGTGTTTTATATTGCATATATATATATATATATATATATATATATATATATATATATATATATATATATGTGTGTGTGTGTGTATATAAGCGAACACCTTGACAATGTCTTAGTAAAGACGGAAGCGCTTGGATTTCTGCCTGTCATTGTCCTGTGGTATTCGCTTATTTAATGAAGTCACCTGCATCTACTGTGATTTTTGTAAGCTATATATATATATATATATATATATATATATATATATTATATATATATATATATATATATATATATATGTGTGTGTGTGTGTGTGTGTGGTGTGTGTGTGTGTGTGTGTGTGTAAGTGTTACATAATAAAGGAATATGGACTGTTATTCCATTATATTAAAACCGAAAACTATGATTAATTAAAACCAGTGACCCAAGAGGTCAACCAGTTTGGTTGCAGGAATGTGATCAGACCAGATAAGATAAAGTAGGCTAAGATGACGTGTTGTATCAGTCAGTGTCTGGTTTGCCGTCATCTGTGGTCATCAAATCTATTGTTTTGTAAACGGTTGTCCAAACTTCCTGCTTGAGACAACCACAGTGACTTGAAATGTATGTCATCCGTGTGTATGTTCGTATGTTCGAGCTACTGTCTGCTCACTTTGTGATTTGTAAAACAGATTGTAGGCAGACTTGAATTAGCCAGCATCATTGGCAGACCTGTCCAATTTTATCTGATCTTCATCATGTAGACTTCGAGAATACAGATATTTTTGTACTCTGTGTCACAATAGAACCTCGCATCAGAAAGAAGACACTGAATGAACTTAGAATTCATCATCGTGAGTTTGAAACACCTCCGCCAAAGAAGATACTGACTTAGAAATTATCATCGAAATCCAAGACACTCCAATGAGGATGGAGAGTCATAACAAACCGACCTTAGCGTAATTATCGCAGGTCTAAATAACCTCACAGCCTTATTATACAAATGGCATCAGGCTTACACACACACACACACACACACACACACACACACACACCACACACACACACACATATATATATATATATATATATATATATATATATATATATATTGTATATAATATCGTGTACGTATGTATGTATATTTCTTAATGAATGGCATTGCTGAACAAGAATTATTCATGAGTAGAAAACTAATTAATTTTATTGATAACATGCTCCAAAGTGACAGAGAAAAAATACCAAAATACCAACAATATATATATATATATATATATATATATATATATATATATATATATATATATATATATATATATATATATATATATACTAATATATATATATATTATATATATATATATATATATATAGTATATATATTCAAAGACTATTATTTACCTCTAGTTTTCTTTGCGTTACCTACTTGTGGATTTGAGTTCATATCAAATACAAAGCAGTTTATGTAGTCCCCCATTACTAGCGAACATTCATTGCGCCGTGAATTTGACGATGCAAAATTAATTATATACTTTATTATTACCTGAGATTATGTTTATTCAAGTTAATTGTCAATACTGGCCACAAAAAAAAAATTCGAATAACCTTTGATTTTATGAACATTGCCAGAATCCGTAAAACAAATTCTTTGTTTTTGGCAGACAATGAGAAATTCTATCTACTGTCTATTCATCTGGGATAATAGGCGGACTTGGTCGTAACATTTTTCTTTTAAAACAAATGTGTTAATTTTTTTTCATACAGAAGAAACAATCCTGATCCTCATAATATTTCGATATCTATTCAAATGCAGTCTCATACCACATCTGATCCTAAAGTTTTTGTTTTCTATTTATAGAATTCATCTGTCGATCAGTATGGCCGTTTTTTATGTATCTTATAAAAAATGTACAGAATTCACTTGTAAATTAGTATGGCCATTTTTTGTTTTTTATGTATCTTTTAAAATGTTTAGAGAATTCATCTTTTAATCAGTATTTCCTCTTTTTATGTATCTTTTTCAAATTGCTTGTGGTAGTTTAGAATAGATTCCATATTCACGTATTTTGACGACTGAATAATAAAACAGTTTGTAAATACTTCCTTTTGGCGCATGTCGGTAACGGGAAACAAATCTCATGAAAGGTAAAATTCGAAGGTACAGAATATCTATGTTCTTACATTCACTGCTGCATAGAATATTACACCTAATACTTCACTGGATGTGGATATGGAATATGAATGATCATTAGGGACCGAATATTTAACTTCATATTTATTACAATTTAATAAACGCTTTGGTAAAGCATTTTTTACACTGATATCGCTTAAAACACAGATATTCCAGTTACTTTGAAATAAAACAAGAAAAAAAATGTATTAGGTAAGGACTATATTATAATACTTGAATTTTGGGGGGTTTTGGGGGGGACTAATCAAATTTAAATGGAACTGTGAAGGCATCGGTCTTTTAGAATTATATTGTCTCCACTTACGACTGAGAATATATGAACGCGTTTAATTTGCGTCCTTTTTATTTGATCCTTGATTCGGTTAGTATGAGAGTAGTACACTAAGTAATGAGCATTTGAATTACGAAGACCACTTCACATTAAGTCGGAATATAACGTTTACAAACTATGCGTGAGGGGGGAAAACCTTGCACGCATCCAGAGTAAGCTGGATGTTGGTTCACGACGTCCTGTTCTTTCACATAATTTTTCGACGCACGGTTCCGTCATTAAGGTCGCTTTCTCCACTAGACGCAAGTATCGACGTCGCTAGTTCGTAAATACTACCATATAAGAGATGCGTAGTACGGCGTCTCGTCCAAAAGTTGATCCTGGATTGCTAAAGCTTAAATGGAATGTTTCCCTGGCTACGTCTGATAGACATGTCACATCGGAGGCTTGATCTTCCGGGGTCTCGAGAGGACAGAAACTGTACTTGACAGCGACAAACGACAAACGAATCACGTCGGTTATATTGCATAATGTTTGTTATGACCTTTATCTACTTAAAAATCATCTCTATATCAGGTACAAATTGAATATCTTAAAGGTCGCGGTTATGCTCCGTAATTCGGGTTTTTTACATAGAAAGAATTTTAAATTTTAACACAAGAGTTCTAAGAAAAACTTGAAATCGTTTAATGCTGCTTCATAAGGGGTGGCGAGGGGAGGAAGAAAGTCCACCGAAATATAGTCCTTAGATTTAAAACATAGTTTCAATGGGCTTTTTATACTTGATACGCACCCTGTTTTAACAGAATATTTTATTTACACACACAAATATATATATATATATATATATATATATATATATATATATATATATATATATATTAACAGCGAGAAACGTCGCCCTCCGCTATTTTCATATTTGGTATGCGTTTAGCCAGAGCGTTAGGCGAAGTGGTAAACACTCAGTCCCTCCCCCCCCCCTCTCTCTCTCTCTGTCTTTCTCTCTCTCTCTCTCTCAAGGTGATCACTGGCATAGCCATTCGCTCTCTCTTCTCTCTCTCTCTCTCTCTCTCATTATCTAAGGTCACCAAATCAAGAGTCGGAACTACAAAAATAGACATTTATTCAAAGTAAAGTACTAGTTAAATAATTCTGGTTCTTACAGGCTAATTAATGGAATGGTAATAGTTCAAGTCTCACAGACAACTAACTCAGATAAACCCCCCGGTATTTATATAGTCTTAATCAGTAATTAGTCACACCAATTATCTCTTCTCCAAAATATTATAGTTCCCTCCACTAGGACACAGTCCCCTCACAAGGACACACAGTCCCCTCATTAGGACACTCGGTCCCCTCATTAGATCCGCCTGTTTAAAAGACAGGAGAACACACTAGTGGAGCACACACAATTGTAAAGACAAAGTTTAAAAGATTAAATGAAATAGAACATATTTACAAGATATCAAAAACAAAGCCATCCCTTTGGCTAAATCATTACGATTCTTACCCATTGCAGCCTGGAACGTCACACACAGAAACAAATATAACTTTCGCAGAGCTATCCCAGCATTCTGCCTCTCCCCGTACTGTCTCCCTAGTTCTTGGCTAAACCATGCATTAAGAATGGACATAGTTCGTACACATACACATGAATTCACACTCTTCGTCAACGCCCCAATTAACTGGTCGCAGCCAGTTTTCAAAGGCACCTTGAACAATAGCCTCTCGAACTCACATACCCACAGAACGAACATTGACCTGCTAAGTAAGCATCTTGTGTCACACCATCCCAGAAAGATTTATCAGCTTTCTTAAGGTGTGCTCGGACTCTGTCTCCATGGGAAGTTAAAAATGATAAGTCTGCACATTCTAAAAAAGTCACAGCACATCACATCATAATGGTATATTAAACATATTATTAATTATAGCCCTCTTTTATATAACAGATGCTCGGGCCACCTGGTAATTGCTAGTACCTACCTAGCCATAGCTCACATAAAACAGCTCATATATACAAAAACACATTGGCCGGCACAAAACACAAATATAGCAATAATTGCACGTCTCTGGCAGCACAACGTAATGCTATCACGCTTCATCTCCAAAAAACAATTGGGTGTAGAAACTTTTCTCATTTTGGATTCTTGAATATCCCTCTTTGTCTGCAACTGCAACTCGTGAAAAATACGCTGTAGGAAGGCGAAACTTCTCCCAGCAGAAGACATCTAACGGCTTCTGTAGACCCAAAAGCGCTGTAGAACTCTGTAGACTTGTAGAAACTCTCGTAAGTACCCTGGGCAAACGACAGCAACATCTCTGCAACGGCTGGTGGGCGTCTTGCTAGCGTCGGGGAACGACGATTATGGTGTGTTTAAGTATGTCAGTCAAGTCATCAGTCAATCAAAAAAGAAAACTAACCCCAGACATACTACTTCCATCAAACAATGACTTCAAAAATCCAGAAATACTAACTGACATCTCCCAATTAACTCCATTTAATATGACCACTAAATCAGAAGAATATCACAACTCCGCAAAAAAAATATATATATAATATTAAGTCTAACTTAAATCTCCAAACTCACACACCAGCACACACAATCCAGAGCTCACAGTAACTCCACGGACTTCTATCATCATGTTTCAAACTCTTCAAATTCTCACAGTAAAAAAAAAAGAAAAAAGAAAAAAAAGTAATGAGACCCCGAGAAAAAAAAATCACGTAACAAGCCCCAGGCCCAAAACTATAAAAAAAAATGTTCTCTCAAGCTCTGATATTTGAACAACCCACAAAATCAGCAAAAACTCTTTACTGTCTAACAGCAAAAACCCCTCGCTGCTCCCATAATTAGTCACAATGAGACTAATGTCAAACGCCCATTTATGTATGTCGCATTTCAATATTATAATTACTGTATAATGTTCCAATTTTACCGCTGAATACATTTTAAGTTTGTAACTAGCGTGTCGGTGGTTACTGGCTCGTTAAGTGTTTATTAGGCAGCCAGGTTCTGAGACGTCTTCGACACTGGAACTGAGTGGTCGGGGTCTTTCTCTGTCCAACGCTACGTGATTTTGGGTGCTCCCATGCTTCGTGAATTGGGAAAACTCCGTTACCTGTGTGGTTGTTACCTGTGTGGTACTGTTGCTGTTACCTGTGTGTTATTGTTACCTGTGTGGTACTGTTGCTGTTACCTGTGTGGTATTTTCTTAATATATCTCTCAACGTACGAGGACCCTACACTACGAATGGACTGATTATGCGAGTACTGTATTTTTGTTCCAGTAAGTGTTACATGTAGTTATAATTCTGATTATTTGGTAGTGGTAATATATTATTACATGCAAAGGTTGTGTTATGCATTGGTTAAATCACATTGCATTTGAAGGTTGTATTTGCTGTAATACTGAATACCATGTATTTTGCTGTAGTTACTGAACTACCACCTTACAGTTCACGATTCAAATGGTGTTAGGATAACTGTAATACAGTTTGGTTGGTAAATGTAACTTGGGTTTGTAAGTGTAACTCAGGCTTTGTAAATGTAACGTAAATGTAAACTTGGGGAGGATAGTTTAAAATTCAACAGTTAATATGAAATTTGTTATATTTATAGGTGACCATTTTGGTGCAGTACACACACCACAGTTCGAGCTTCTGAGTGCAAGTTGTCTACGATTCCTGTGGGTCCATGGCACCACTTATGCAACCTGCAGTGGATCACAGCTCACAGCTCTAGTGGATGGGCCAAGACAGGCTCGTCATTCAGCACCTATATGCCAGTGTTGCTTAGATGTAGCATGAAAGCTGTTTATGTCATTTGCATACCCTCTGTGTTAAAAAAAAATTGAATCCTAATTACCAGGTGTTTTAAATAAATTGTTATGATTTTACTTGTGTTATCACTTGCTAACAAAGGTCATCCTCTTTAAGTAGTAGGTTGGTTGGTTAAAGAACCCAACACAGTTCAGTGCAACTGTGACATTTGGTGGCAGCGGTGGGATGGCCTTTTGTTAGTCAAGTAGTTTTGTGTCAGTGCATTGTACTTCAATTTTATGTTTAAGAAACAATTTAGCAATCATTGTTAATTGCGCTGACATACTAAAGTTTTCCAGTATGGTAATTGATTGCTGTAGAAGGAAGAAGGGAAGACCAAGAAAAAGATGGCGTGATTGTGTAAGGGAAGATATGGAATTGAAAGGTATAAATGAGAACGAGGCACAAGACAGAAATCGATGGAGACGACTCATTCGTAATGGCGACCCCATATAAAAATGGGTTTAAGCTAGAGAAGAAGAAGAGAGTGTTGACTTTATACTTTTAATTAAGATGCTTACAATTAATGCTTTTTGTATTTGCATTCTTTTGTAGGTAATATTGCCAGATTTGTTGTTCACATTTTCTAGGTTTACATATATTTTCATGATGGAGTATGTAGAATTAGGAGAAAGATTGGGGTTGCAGGGACAGGTATTGCTAGACTTTGTGGATAAGAAAGAGAGAGAACAATTTGAGAGAGATGAGAGAGCCGCTGAGAGAGAAGCAAAAAAAATTGAAGCGAAATTGAGTTAGAAAAGATCAAAATGGAAACAGAATTGCATAAAGTGAAAGCAGGAGAGTTTTGAGAGTACTATAAGTGAGCTTTCTAATTCCCTGGCTAAGCTTCCTAAGCTACCTTCATTTGATGAATCTAAAGACTGCATAGATTCTTATTTGCAGAGGTTTGAGAGGTTTGCGTCCAATGCTAGATGGGATTCATCTTCCTGGGCTATTAATCTTAGTGCTCTTCTTCAAGGTAAGGCTCTGGAGGTTTATTCTCGCCTACCGGTTTCAGAGGCTTTGGATTATAATGGTTTGAAGCAGGCTTTGTTGAAGCGTTTCCAGCTTACTGAGGAGGGTTTTCATTCGAAATTTCGTTCCTGTAAGCCAGACCAAGGTGAGAGTCCCTCGCAAATTTTTCTTGCTAGATTGGATAATTATGTGGAAAAATGGTTGAATTTGTCTGGAGGTACGCGAAGTTATGAAGGTCTCAAGGATTTGTTTTTGAAGGAGCAGTTCATGAACAGTTGTAGTAAACCTCTGTCTATGTTTCTCAAAGAACGACATCCCAAGAATGTGGATGAAATGTCTAATCTTGCTGATCAGTTTATTGAAGCTTATGGTTACTCTTCTTTTACTAAAGACTCGCAGGCTTTTCAGAAACTCTCTCTAATTGGAAACAGTTCCAGAGGTGCCAGCCACAATGGGCAATTTGCAAATGCAGTATACAGACCCTTTGCAGAGAAGACGTGAGGAAAGAAAGTTGCTACCAATTTGCATAAAAACCCAAGGACATGTAGCACGAGACTGTCTTTCCAAGCAGACAGGTAAAACATCCAGTAGACCCAAGGAATCCATACAAGCAGCAGTTTTTTGTTTTACAGAGTCAGCTGGATCAGTGAAAGTCAAATTTCTTATGCAGCAGCATAAGAAAACAGGTCAGAGAAACAAAGTGCACCAGGATGTATCCATGCAAGAGCAATCTCAGATTGGGCTCAGCATGTTTAGTGACCGGCATTTGATGGACTGTTGTGTGACTGATGGTCCCAGGTGAGATTGGCATGTGGACATGTTCTACCAGTAATAGGAGGAGCATGCAATGTATGTGACAAAATGCCTATTTCTATGGCATATGTTGGAGATCATTTTGTTACAGTATTAAGAGACACAGGGTGCAGAGGTGTAGTGGTAAAACGTAAATTAGTAAAAGATAATCAGTTGACAGGTCATGTTCAAAAATGTGTACTGATAGATGGTACAGTGCGTACAGTAGAAGAGGCCTCAATTGATATTGACACACCTTTCTATACAGGGAAAGTAAATGCTCTTTGTATGAAAGAACCTGTGTATGATTTTAATTATAGGAAACCTGGAAGGTGCCAGAAATCATTTAGATCCGAATGAACAATGGTGTAAGAGAGAAAACCAAAAGGTAGGTAGTGAGGTTCTTCAATCTGTTGTAACCAGAGGCCAGGCTATAAAAACAAGCAAGGTATGAAAGCATTGAATGTTGCAGGAGGGGTGGATGTAGAGGTTTCAGTTAACAAAATGAAGGAACTTCAGGCAGAAGATAAAACACTAGGAGTGTACCGAAATTATGCAATCTCTGGTAAGAAGAAAAGTAATGGGAGGTGGTATTGTAACCTGGTTTACTGTAGAGAAAGGCTGCTATATAGACTATTCCAGTCACCTAAGGTAGCAATAACAAATTGTTCAAAACAACTTATTGTTCCAGAATCTTTAAGGCAAAAGGGTGATGAGCATTGCTCATGACAGTATTTTAGGAGGGCAACCTCGGTGCTAAGAAAACCTTAGATCGTATTTTAACCAGCTTTTACTGGCCTGGACTCCAAGGAGAGGTGACAAGATACTGTCAGTCCTGTGATGTATGCCAGAAAACATTTCCAAAGGGCAAGGTAACAAAGGTTCCTCTTGATCAGATGCCATTGATTGACACACCTTTTGAGCGAGTGGCAGTAGATCTGTTAGGTCCAATTATCCCAGTAACTGATAGTGGTCATAGATATATATTAACATTGGTAGATTACAGTACCAGATATCCTGAAGCAGTTCCACTGAAAGGCATTGAGACAGAGCAAGCAGTAGAGTTGGGATCCCAATGGAAATATTGTCAGACATGGGTACGCAATTCACGTCAAATATCATGAAGGAGGTAGGTAGACTTTTGTCTGTTAAGCAGTTAGTAACACACCCTATCATCCTGCATGTAATGGTTTGGTTGAAAGATTTAATGGAACCTTAAAAACAATGTTGAGAAAAATGAGTTCTGAAAGACCAAAAGACTGGGACAGGTACTTGCCAGCATTGCTATTGCTTTATAGAGAAGTCCCACAAGAGGGTGTACTGGATTTTCACCCTTTGAACTTTTATATGGTAGAACAGTCAGAGGACCCATGACTGTGCTGAAAGAGTTATGGACGAAGGAAGAAACTATGCCTGATGTGAAAAGTACCTTTACCAGTATGTGTAAGAATTACATTATATATAAACCAGTGACCTGGGGTCATGGCATTAGGAGGGTTCTACGTGACCAAAGCAGACCTTAGATTACGCTATGCACTGTCTGCAGTAGCCTGATCTAGCTCACAGCTTTGTCAACATTTTATGTTATGATAACTTTGCACAACAACTTCCATGGGAAGCGGTTGACTTGTTAACCTACGCCGGAAACTTGTAACTTCCGAGCCGGCAGACTACGTATGTGTTTTTATATGAATTGCTTAGATAGCTAATGTTCCGCTATCGACGCGATGCTTTAGAATGGCAGTTCCAAGCCAAATCTCAAACATATCGGTCGTCCGACGAGCTGCATCTCCTAGTATGGAGTTACAGAATAAAGTTGTTAACTTGTGCAACTAGCCTGTTTGAATCATCTCCTCTAGACAAGAAAGAACCTCTCTACTAAGATATCCAAGGGAGATGAGAGGAACCAAACATTACTTACGGATAACAGCCGTAAGGAAAAAACAAAAAGTCTATCGCCAAGCGATAAGACATTAGAAGTGGTGGCAAGCGGAAAAACGAAGATCATAATTAACAAGACCCATATCAGCCGACCGAAGGTCTACAAGAACTAACTTCCACCTTCAACATCAAACGAAACAGAGGAAACGGGATCTTCAATCAACGCAAACAGTTTATGAAGGACGCAACTATGTCCTTCATCGAGAGGAATACAAGCATTTAACACTGACGTTTGAGCAACAGTTATCACTTATCTTCGAGAATCTACACCGGACGAGGCGGCATCGAACATCGACGGAAAGAAGAAAAAACAAACACACAGGGAACATCACCCGTTCGCGAGCAAGGACGCAGAGTGGACAGCTATACGCAGTAGTGCAAGGACGGAGGCTGTGACGTCATCAATCTTGGACTTCTCAGAGCATCGTGCACCGAGAGACGACCGTGACGTCATCACGACTTCCGACGCGAGACGTGGACAGGAACTGTGACGTCATCCCAGTCAACAATCCTTCGCATATAATCTGGAGCTAAGTACCATTTTTTATCTATTCAGGTCTTTTCCTCAGTGAAGTGTTGTTCATCAAGAGTCGATAGTCCAGTATTCTGGGGGTGAGTTGTTCGCCATATTAATCTTCCTTCATTACAGAACTTATCTTCAACTACGTGGTTCTCGCCCGCAGATTAATTTTTTTCTTCTCGTTGTCATTAACCATTTCTTGCAGGAATTCTCCGTATAATATTTTATCATATTATCTGTATTTTTGTATCTTTTGGGGGATTTTCCTATTATTATAACACACTTATACAGTACTTTGCTTATGCGTTTACGTAGTGGTCGAGTGTACTCTTATAGATATTTTGATAGGATTGCAAGGAATAGAAGTGATAAGAAAAAAAGTGAAAGCCGAAATGGCAACCACTCCGGCTGGCAACCCCAACGTGTGACTCTCGTTAGCGCGAGTCAGCGATAGTCCCTTTTCAAGGTCGGGTCAATGGGTTCCTGCCTCAAAATGTTGAGGCATGGATCTCATCTGTAGACGCTCATTTAAATGCAAAAAGCATCACAGACAGCAGTACAATTACAGGAGGCCAAGAGCTTCGTAGACTTTGCGAAAGGCGACGCAAGTGCGTATCTAAGGGGGTTTGGGGTTCTTTCCAAGAAGCGCTTACATGGGACGAGTTCAAAATAGGTTACGTGCCGTGTATGGGGGTGAAGAGGCTTTAGATGTAGTATTGGCATTGAGAAATATCCTTAACCAAGCCTCCATGACTCAGCTCAATGTTGTCGCAGCGGGCGGCGCTAATTGCCGACCGGCTAAATGAAATATCAGGATAGTTTATGTAAACTCCGGGTGGGTTGCGGGTGCTAAAATCAAAGTGAAAGATTTTATCCGGTGATCTACCTTACGTCTATCACTGTAATGTTGCCTGAAGCGTTAGTACGGTGTTTTGATAAAAAATTGCAGCCCGACAGTACGGAATAGATGTGTATAAACAAATCAAAAAAACACATGTCTAAATGTACCGACCTAGATCCTTCGCTCATTCAAGTTTTTGCAAAAATGAGAACAAGCCACAACAAGTAAATGTGGTACATAATAATAATCAAGTTGCAGGGATGTTTGTTATAACTGTAAACGACCAGGTCCACATGATTTCAGACTGTCGGACGCGTTTTTGTTTTTGTTTCAATACACAATAGTTTCAACTCATTCATATAACCGTTGCTACTCGAGGAACCAACAGCCAAACGCTACAAACACGAACCAGTTGCTAGTGCAAATAAAAAGAAGGGTCCTCAGTACTATAAGAAGAAACAACCAAACGGAAATTCTGCACAACAGCAGAAAAAACAAACCAAATCGTGCTTCAGGTACCTCGTTCCTGGGCCGTCTAGCCAGAACTCGCAAGGCAAGCGAATTTTCAGGGTGTGATAAACAAAACAAATACCACGTAGTTCACTCCAAGGGGGGAGAGGGCGATGTTGGGTCATCAATATCAACATCTTTTGTATCAAATAATCAGTTTAATCATTTATCAGATCATTGTGAGACAATTGATTTTCCTATGAAACACACGGCCGAATCAAAAAAATCTGTGCAGGTTCCCGTAGATTGCAACAAATTCATGCAATTATTAGTCAAAACGAGTTGCGGACCAACCTTCACATGCAGTAAATTTGGACCATAAGTCATTCACTTTGTTCTTGATTCTGGTAGTCCACGTAATATAATGGATTAAGGACTCATCATTACTCTTTTCAAAATTTTGTTCCCTATAGAAAAGTCCGGAATAAGGCTCTCAGGCATTGGGAATAATGAATTAAATGTTGTGGGCGTAACTCATGTACAGTATAAGGTCGGTAAGCGCACGTTAGCCGATACCTGTCGTTGTCCACAAAAATTTTTTTTTTCATATGTATCCCGCAGTAATTACGGATACCCGTCTATGGGCACTCAAAATATTATCTTAGCACCTGCAAAACACGGCGTGTATATCAAAGGGAAATTCTATAGGTCTCTAATACCCTAAAATCTGTTTTGGATAATAAAGAGACAGACAGAGTTGTCACTTACATTACGGAACCAATCACTGTCTCATGAACAAGAAATAATACAGGCAACCCAACAGAACTCTCGCTCACCCGTAATATCAGCTTGCACGCAACCCTCGAACCTAACGTAACTTCAAAATATGTTAGTGGTAGTGGTGTAAAAAGAACCTTGCCAGGTCATCTGAAACACATTAATCCTTTCCGAAACTCTGAAAAACACACGATTATCCGTCACACAAGCCGTTTATACAGTCGGCTCACAACAGCAATGTAATATCGAAGTCTGTAATCATTTGAATACCACTTTAGTAATACACAAAAATCAACATATCTTGGATGCCGAAGTTTATAAAACATCGCATTCTTACCGTAGCTGAGATAAATCACGCTCAATCAGTCGCGGATGAAACCCTTTGCAATCTATAAAGAACAAAATCAATAAAGATATTCAAGAAGAAGAAATTAAGCAGAAATTTTTGAATCTGTTAACTAAATATCATGATGTTTTTTCCACTACGGATGGAACTTAGGAAAAACGGATGTCATAGAGCATCAAATCAGGCTCAAGGACAACAGAAAGTAATCTATGTACCTTCGTACCGACTTCCTATGAAATTTCAGAATGAGATAACAGAGGAAGTAGGTAAAATGTTAAAGGAAGGAGTCATTAGGAAATCAAACAGCCCTTATAATTTTCCGTTAATAGTAGTACCGAAAAAAGATCGAACTTGGCGGATATGCGTAGATTTTTCGTTCGTTTAAACGAAGAAACAATCCCTGACAGATTCCCAGTACCATGTACCGATGATATCCTATCTTTACTAGGCCAGAATAAATATTTCACAAGCCTAGACTTACTAAAAGGATTTCATCAGATTCCGATGGAACAAGAAAGTATCCATACATGCCTTCAGCACAGCCAAGGGGACATTATGAATTTTTGCGTATGCCTTTTGGTTTACGTTGTGCTCCTATAAACTTTTACTCGTATGATAAACGTCGTGTTTGGAGATTGTTGGGAGATATCCTACATGCCTACATGGATGACTTAGTAATCTTTTCCAACACATTAGAAGAGCATTTACGTAAATTGGAGGAGTTAGTGGTTACAAAGGTTAAGGCAGCATAATTTAAGGGGGGGTAAAGATAAGTAAGTGTGAATTTTTTTAAAACAGAACTAGTCTATCTAGGTTTCCTTTCCACGGTTTTCTAGTGAAGGTCGATAAAGTCGTCCACGATAAGGTGTCGGCTATCCGTAACTTTCCGATACCTATTAACGTCAAGGGAATACAGCAATTTTTGGGGTGCAGCGGATACTATCGTCGCTTTATCCGCAATTACTCAATCATAGCCGCTCCCTAACCGATCTTATAAAAAAGGGGTCGTAGATTTCGTATGGTCTGAAAATTGCATCAACAGGCGTTCGATAAATTGAAAGATGAACTGTGTAGTTCTCCTATCTTGAAATTTCCTGACTTCCATAAGGAATTTTTCATAGCAACAGACGCCTCAGACTAGGAGTAGGTGGGGTATTGCTTCAACAATATGATAGACAGTTTTTTCCCTATAGCTTTTTTTGATTCACGTAAAACTGAGACCTTCCGAAAGTAAATATGCAGTAATAGACAAGGAAGGGCTCGCTATTGTTAATTCACTCGTGCACTTTAAATTCATAATCTACGGTTATCCCGTCAAGGGGTTCTCACTGATCATAAGCCCCTAACCGACTTCTTTAAAGGCTTTAGTCACAGCCCAAGCGAACTCGGTGGCACATGATCATTCAGGACTTTGGCGCGAGGATCGGGGTAGGGGTATTTACCTGGGAAAGCAAATATCATTGCTGACGCATTATCACGCAACCCTCTTCATCTTGTACCGAGCCATTAGCTGAATTAATAGATATCTCAACCTCCATGCCGTTGTTAAAAAACTATATCCGAACAGGAGATCTGGGCTGGAGTGCTGAACTATTACAGACAGAACAAAGAAAAGATCCGCAAATAGAAAAAATCAATCATTGCGTTAAAACGGAAATCCGAAGGTGAAAAGAATACCTAAAGTATAAGCAGCAGAATTATATCCTACAGGAAAATCTCCTGTGTAGATCTGTGACGAGGAAAACCCGCAACACACCGCAGTTGAATAACAACCAGGTGGTGGTGCCTATCTCACTCATACCCACTGTCTTAAGTGGTTGCATGAAAATCCACTGCACGGACACCCGGGTTATACCCATAATGTCAACAGAAAGCCAAAATCCTTATTTTATTGGCATACGATGCTTAGAGATATAAAAAAGACATAGCAAATTGTCGCACTTGTCAAGAATACAAAGGGCACACGAAAGACACCTGTCAGCCTAGGGGCTTACCCCGTGCCAAATCAACCCTTTGAAAGAGTACATTTAGATTTATTAACAGGATTTTTACGAGTCAGACAGAGGAAATAAGCACCTCCTAGTAATTATAGACGCTTTGACTCGATATACAGAACTTATAGCGCTTAAAACAAAAACCGCGGTCGAGTGCGCTAGGAAGTTTTACGAGTGCTACATTTGTAAACATGGAATTCCACACATCATTATCTCAGACTCGGGCGGGGAGATCAATAATCATTTCCTTAACTCCTTGTGCGAATTCCTTAGTATAAAGAAAGTCAATACCATGATCTATCACCCAGAGTCTAATGGGCTAGTGGAAAGGGCACAATCGCTAAGGTTTTAAACATTTTAAGGGTCACTTAGGGGGGGCAGATCCCAACTGGGACATTGCCATACCTGCGGTACTAAGCACACTTAATCACTCGTATCAAGTATCTATTAAAATGACACCGCACGAGGCACTGTACGGTATCCCGGCCCGAACGAAAACCTTTCCTCCACATCTTAAAGCAGCCTTACAACTAATTTATCAAATCCTCTAAAGGATGTTATGGATGCAAGCATAAGTCGATATAATATAATCGTAAGAATTTTAGAAGAAGCTCAGATAATAATGAAAAAAAATCATGATAAAATAGCTAAGCCAACTAGAACATATGCCATGTGGGCGATCAGGTATACATACAAAGTATACGTACGTAAAGGTTTAAACTATAAACTGACACTAAGTTTGAAGGACCGTTTAACATTTTAGAAAATTTAAACGGCCAATAGAGTTAGGGTTCAAAATGTATCCAAACCCACTGATGTGAGAATAGTCCCATTGGCACATATCAGAATCTAAAGAAAGATAGATGGATGGGTGAGGGAAAAAATGGTTGTATTTATGAAACTTGTATAATAAAATCTTAATATATATATATATCTATTAATCATATTGTATGTAAACCTATTCTTTTACGCGAGTTATTACATCTGTTTTACTCATTGAGGTTTTCAAAAAATGAATCTGTTATTGTTAGGAGTGATATTGTGTATTCAGACATCTTTGTTGTATGGAAAGAGTGCTAGGACTAAAGACATAGAATTTAATCATGGCTCGATTATCGAGAGAATCGATGATGTATTCATCGTGTCAAGTAATATTGTTATCGAGGTAGATATGCACGCCATTTTCTTACCTGAAGATGACGTCCTTAAACTTAAAGAATGACCTGATGAGGTTTGGTATTTCCCTTAAGGAAATGCATGAACGTAATTTTCATGCTAACTCAGAGATTTCACTAGCTCAAACGCTAAAGCGTCGCGGAAATGTTGTCTTATGACATACAAAATAAAACCGACGAGGCAGAAGAACTCGCTCGTGACCTGCTGATGTGGTCTGTGCGGCACAATACTGTTGAGCGTCGCAACCCGCTATTCTAGCTGGACTAAACATTTTAGGATCAGTTGCGAATCTAGGCTTAGGAATCTCAAATCGCCTCAAGATAAATAATCAAAATAAAAGAATTGAGTTTTGCAACACAAAACGGAACTGGCCTTATCAGAACTTCGCAGCCAGTTATCTTCGATCAATCAAATAATGAATATCGTTAATGAACATTCAAATAATATCGATCAGGTCATGGAAGTTCAACATTTGCTGGCTACTTTAGCTTACTATAGTTCGAAAATAGATCATATCCGTGTGAAAATATCACATTTTATTGAAAAGTCAAAAAAAGATTATGTAGAAGCAATTACGTTAGCAACAAAGGGTGTGTTATCTCCTCACCTCATGCCTATTAAAGATCTGACGTTAACTTTGGAAAACGGACGGGAGAAGCTAGGTTATATTCCTTTATTGGATGCCCATAAAGTAGAATTCTATTATAGCCTAATATCAGTCAGCGTTGAAAATTATAGAATTATGATCACGATTCCTTTGATTCTTCGATGCTTGGCAATCATACAAAATATCACCGTTTCCTACTTTTATGACGATAACTCAAATCCAGTAATATCCAATTTAACCGGGCATGTACTGATTTCTTCTGATAAGAAATCATTTACAGTCATTAAACGACTTAGATAAACTCACTCACTGTTCAGAAGCCATGAATAATAAAATTTGTACAGCTGACTCTTTTGAATTCTATCCTATATCAACGGATTCATGTGAGTTAGACATAGTGCTAAACGGCTCTCTCTCTCATACAAGCGAAGGTTGTCTGGGGAAACTTTATCCTTTTTTCGGTAATAAATTCAATACAGGATGAATAATGGTTCCTGGATCCGTTATGATAAGGCCGGATTCGACGTCGTGTGTCCGCCGGACATACCACCGCCCATGCCCCTATCTTCGTAGCAGCCGATGGTTGTACGGGGACATCTACAAATTATACCGTCAGAGGGGTCAAACACGATAATACGTGAGAAGGCGTATTCGCGAATTACACGTGGGCTACAACGATCATCCCGTCACTACCTCTCCATACAACGCGAGAGTAGCTCATCGTCTGACGCAACTGGCTGAGATGACCCACGCGTCATCGACTTATGCAGGTGGAGGAAAATCTTTCCGCTACTACATTCTGCTAGCCGTGTTCAGCGTGACGGCCATATTGGTTATCGCCGTCAACTCTTTGCTTGGCGTAGGCTGAGGCGTAAAAAGAAGGGATCTCCAAGGAAACGTACTGGCCCGTCTGGATGACGTACCCGTTAAACTCAAATCGTTTGCGTTTAGGGCCGCCTGAACCTGGCCATTTCAGTTCGTGCCATAGGGAATTGTCTGGAATTGTGTTGTGTGTGAAAAAAGCGGTCGTATGCTGCCAAAAATGTAGGACAAGAAAGACTCACGCCTTTGCATTTGAACAGTTAAAGTATCTCCAGGGCGCCTAATTAAATCATTATAGCCCAATATTATACATTAATATATTAAATTCCTAAAGGTATTTTTCGGGTCACCTAATAAACATATCAGCCCTATATATTGAATTTCTGCAGAATTACATTGTTATACTATTATACAATTATATTTATCTATTATAAAGAGTGACAAGTACTCTTTAACTATTATCCATGATCATGCTATAATCATTATTTAGTAACCATTATTCTTAATCAGGTTACCTGTTATCATATTAATCATGTATATATGTTTTGATTTTACCATTTATTATTTGTTTTTGGGTACATAATCATTATTATTACCAAACATGGATCTATATTTTCCATGCATTTATCTTTGTTTATGAATATGTCAACAAGGGTATGATAACAGAACCCTTTTGTGCATTTAATCACTTAGTATGTTACGAGCACGCTCCTATGAACAATGTTTAAAGTAATTTTTTTTTGTTATTCAAGGCTTGAATAGGTAGCAGACCGAGCCTAATGTAAGAATTACATTATATATATAAACCAGTGACCTGGGGTCATGGCATTAGGAGGGTTCTACGTGACCAAAAGCAGACCTTAGATTACGCTATGCACTGTCTGCAGTAGCCTGATCTAGCTCACAGCTTTGTCAACATTTATGTTATGATAACTTTGCACAACAACTTCCATGGGAAGCGGTTTGACTTGTAAACCTACGCCGGAAACTTGTAACTTCCGAGCCGGCAGACTACGTATGTGTTTTTATATGAATTGCTTAGATAGCTAATGTTCCGCTATCGACGCGATGCTTTAGAATGGCAGTTCAAGCCAAATCTCAAACATATCGGTCGTCCGACGAGCTGCATCTCCTAGTATGGAGTTACAGAATAAAGTTGTTAACTTGTGCAACTAGCCTGTTTGAATCATCTCCTCTAGACAAGAAAGAACCTCTCTACTAAGATATCCAGGAGATGAGAGGAACCAAACATTACTTACGGATAACAGCCGTAAGGAAAAAACAAAAAGTCTATCGTCAATGCGATAAGACATTATATGTGATAGACCTGAAGGAACGACTGTCAAGAACCTGTGAACTAGCACAGAAGGAACTCAAGAAATCTAGTGCAAGATACAAGAAATATTACGACAGAAAAACAAAGACTAAGACTTTTAAGGTGGGTGATTATGTTTTAATTCTTCTCCCAACTGATCACAACAAACTGTTAATGCAATGGAAGGGACCTTTCAAAGTCCTTGATAAGAAAGGATTAGCAGATTATCGGGTAGATATGAATGGTAAAATCATTATGTTTCATGCAAATCTCCTTAAAGAAAAGTATAATCAGCGACTAGAGCCTAATCTAAGTGGCAATGCTTTATTTCAATTGGCTTCTATGCTGTTTATAGATTCAGAGGAAACCGATGATAAGGAACACCTTAGTCCATCTATTACCCATGAAAGCAACAGAGTCTTATGCTGATGTCGATGTCAGTCAAGCATTAACTAGTGAACAGCTGCATCTGTGAATACCTTATTACATGAATTTAAGGATGTTTTGACAGATCTGCCTCGGAGAACTGATCTCATTCAACATGAAGTCCATTTGACTACTGAGGAACCATCAGAAACAGACCATATCAAATCCCCTATGCATTAAGAGGAGCAGTACGAGCAGAGATACAGAGCATGCTAGATATGGATTCATTGAGCCATCTGAATCTCCATATGCCACAAGTTTTTTTTTTTTTTTTTTTTTTTTTTTTTTTTTTCTTTTTTTTTTTTTTTGGTTTTTTTGCCCCCAATTGTAGTGGCAAAGAAAAAATCTGATGGAAGTAACAGAATCTGCATGATTTCAGAAAGTTAAACAAGGTAACCGTTTTTGATCCTGAACCTATGCCAGACCAGAGGAAATAATGACAAAAATTAGCCAAAGCAAGTTCTTTTCAAAGATTGACCTTTGTAAAGGCTATTGGCAGATTCCAATGAGAACCGAGGATCGTGATTTGACATCATTTTTAGCTCCCGATGGATTATACAGATTCAAAGTCATGCCATTTGGGATGTCCAACAGTCCAGCAACATTTAATCGATTGATGCGTAAATTATTAAAAGGTTTGGAACACACTGATAGTTTCTTGGATGACATCCTCATTCACACAGAATCTTGGGAAGAACATCTCGAAGAATTAAGGAAAGTCTTGGAGAGGATAAGATGGGGCACGCCTGACAGCAAAGCCGTCAAAGTGTGAAGTTGCTCAAAACCCAGTTGGTGTATTTAGGACACTTAATTGGCAGTGGTACTGTTGAAACCTACAAATGACAAGTTGAAGGCTATTCAAGAGGCACCAAGACCAGAAACAAAGAAACAGGTCAGGTCATTCATTGGGTTAATTGGCTACTACAGGAAATATGTGCCGAATTTTGCATCTTAGCAGCTCCATTAACTGATTTGACGAAGAAAAGGATTTCCAAATAAGTTAGAGTGGAAACAAGAACATGAAAATGCATTCCGAACTTTGAAATCTATGTTACTTTGTAGTCCTATTCTTAGGATTCCAGATTATCCAAACCCTTTATTCTAAGGACAGATGCTTCCAACAGTGGGGGTCGGCGCTGTTTTGATGCAGGTGCATGATGGGAGGAAATATCCTATTGCCTATGCAAGTCGTAAACTGATGGACCGTGAACCAGAGGTATGCAGTCATAGAGAAAGAGTGTCTTGCTATTGTTTGGGCTTTACAAAAGTTCATTAAGCTTACTTGTATGGCAGATTTTTTATAATAGAGACAGATCATCAGCCTTTGGTGCATCTTCAAAAGGCAAAGGTTTCAATGGTAGATTAATGAGATGGTCGCTTTTTCTACAGTCATTATAATTTCAGAGTGGAGGTTATCAATTGGGGTCAGAAAACGTAGGAGCTGATTTTTCTGAGCCGTCACATTACTGTATAAATGTTAGTACATTCCTTTTTATATAGTTTTCCTGTAATGTACCACAAAA
Organism: Macrobrachium nipponense; assembly: GCF_015104395.2. Classification (NCBI taxonomy): domain Eukaryota; kingdom Metazoa; phylum Arthropoda; class Malacostraca; order Decapoda; family Palaemonidae; genus Macrobrachium; species Macrobrachium nipponense. The sequence goes on along the minus strand of NC_087206.1, from coordinate 66,909,475 downwards.
TCATATTTTGTGTCTCAGGAAGGGAGGTATTGTCAACATTTAATATTATAATTACTGTATAATGTTCCAAATTATACCGCTGAATACATTTCAAGTTTTTAACTAGCGTGTCGGGTGGTTACTGGGCTCGTTAAGTGTTTATTAGGCAGCCAGGTTCTTGAGACGTCTTCGACACTGGAACTGAGTGGTCGGGGTCTTTCTCTGTCCAACAAAGCTACGTGATTTTGGGTGCTCCCATGCTTCGTGAACTTGGGAAAACTCCGTTACCTGTGTGGTTGATACCTGTGTGGTACTGTTGCTGTTACCTGTGTGGTACTGTTGCTGTTACCTGTGTGGTATTTTCTTAATATATCTCTCAACGTACGAGGACCCAACACTATGAATGACTGATTATGCGAGTACTGTATTTTGTTCCAGTAAGTGTTACATGTAGTTATAATTCTGATTATTTGGTAGTGTAATATATTTTATTACCTGCGAAGGTTGTGTTATGCATTGGTTAAATCACATGCATTTGAAGGTTGTATTTGCTGTAATTACTGAACTACCAGTTATTTGCTGTAATTACTGAACTACCATGTATTTTGCTGTAGTTACTGAACTACCATTACAGTTTCACGATTCAAATGGTGGGTTAGGGTCACTGTAATACAGTTTGGTTGGTAAATGTAACTTGGGTTTTGTAAGTGTAACTCAGGCTTTGTAAATGTAACGTAAATGTAACTTGGGAGGGATAGTAAAATTCAACAGTTTAATATGAAAGTATATAATTTATAGGTGACCATTTTGGGTGCAGTACACACACCACAGTTCGAGCTTCTGAGTGCAAGTTGTCTACGATTCCTGTGGGTCCGTGGCACCACTTATGCAACCTGCGTAGGGATCACAGCTCACAGCTCTAGTGGATGGGCCAAGACAGGCTCGTCATTCAGCACCTATATGCCAGTGTTGCTTAGATGTAGCATGAAAGCTGTTTATGTCATTTGCATACCTCTGTGGTAAATGATCCTAATTACCATAGTGTTAAATAAATTGTTATGATTTACTTGTGTTATCACTTGCTAACGAAGGTCATCCTCTTTAAGTAGTAGGTTGATTGGTTAAAGAACCCAACACAGTTCAGTGCAACTGTGACAATGTAAATCACAACCCCGATAAATTACATCTCCCGTCCAAAAAGAAATGCTATTTAAAGCTCAATCCCCAATTACATCTCTCTATAGGAAAAGAAAAAAAAGAAAAAAAAATAATAATAACAGCAATAATAATACGTAACTCTCCCCATCACAAAGCACATGATATATTCATGATATACATAACCCCACATTTCCCCAACAAATGCAATATGCATAGTTACGGAATTTGCCCATCCCCACGGAACTTTTCAAGCTATCGGACACGGCCAGAAAGCAAACTCTTACACGTGCACTTTCATGAAATACTATGGTCAACATTTCCAGATATTGCACAAACTCCGAGCAATCACCACTAGAGGAAAAGAGTCAGCACACCTGACTCATCAAAGCATTTTCAGCAAAAAATCCAACTGCGGACACATCAGGTGCTCGAACTGGAGAATAAAATGTCTAGTCAGCACTCACAACTTCAGAAACTCATGATTCTCAAAAAAAGGTCTATACTGACATGATATCAGACATTTCACAAAATTATCTCCAGGATATGACCAACGTGTTCAAAATTTGTCTCAAAAGACATAAAACTCTCACATGATACTGCCCAATTATATAAAAAAAATTATCACCTATCGGGATAAAAAAAAAAACTACGATAAACTTGTAATTCAGCAATTATATGCCTCCAAAAAAAACATCTCCATAGGGCCACAATGCAGTAATGCCACTCACTTCCAATTAGTCACGAAACCAAAAAGAAGAACCACAGAACTCTTCTCTTGGCTCGAAAAAACTCCAAGAATTCAACTAAAAAAAATCAACCACAAAAAAAGAGGTCACCCCCAAAGATTAATGCCACCTAAATATGTATATATCACAATCTTAATAATAAAACCACTCCGGTGGATAAAATATTACCTCATTTAATTAATAACCACACCACCATATTCCCTCTTATTTCATCAATAACCACTTGTTAATAAAACCACCACTACAGCAATAAAAAATATATTTACCTCTATTTTGGCAAATAAAAAAAATACTTACCTCTGATTCACCAATAACTCCATGTGTAATAAAACAAGTCTCCAAAAAATATTATATCTCCCAAGCAGGATAACAAAAATGTAACTCCATCTCCAAAAAATGCACTCAAAGCATCTAGCTGACACACTCAAAAAAATATTGCCACATACCTCCTCAAAAAGGTGTCTCCATTTGCAACAAAGATGGCTGCAAAAAATAATTGAACTAAGCATAGCTCTCACCACCATAGGGCTAAAACTGTCGAAATTATGTCTCCAAGACAATGAAAAAAAATATCAAATGGCCAACATATTATATCTCCAATATATTATATCTCAATTATATCCAATTCTCCAGGAAAATAACTCAATGTTATAGTAAAAAAAAACTATAAACTTTCTGTTTAGCATAACTGCTGAAAAAAACCAAAAACTCGGCAAATAAAATTGTCCAGGAAATTCTAGAAAAAATCACCAATGTGCCCACAATTCATTATAACAAAACTCCAAATTCAGTGTCTAAACAAAGATTTCTCCATATGCACTATGACATAAGCCATTAGAACTTAACCAAGTTTCCTATCTCTGGCAAAGTTGTCACAAATACAACAAAGGTATTGTGCAAAAAAACCCACAGCTTCAGGAACACAAATATCCAGAAAAAAAATGTAGTGTCAATTACTTATGCATTAAAAAATGCAAAAATTCTCCCATAAATTCTCTGCAGCATCAAACAGCTGAAATCATAAACACGTTCACGAACGAGACATTAAAAAAAAATCACACAAACTGGAGAGAAAAAAATAAATTCAAAAGTCACCATGATAAAAAAAAAAAAATTGTGTCAGCGATGTTAACTATTCCCGTGACTCACATGAATGTCAAGCAATATCTGCTGAACTCATAAAAAAGAAAAAAAAATAAAAAAAAAAAATGTGTTGTTAGTTCCTCCAAATCCCCCCCCAAAAACACCACCACCCTTGACAGACTTACCAACACCCATGTTAGTATATAAAAAATAATCACCAGTATTAGTATAAAAAACATCACCAATGTTAATGCTTACCCATTCACCAAAAATTCAGCATAAAATTCACCAAAAGTTCAGCAAAATTCAGCACAATTCACCAAAAATTCAGCTAGATTCACCCCCCATGAATGACTGACACATTCTCCAAAGTCCACAGAAACTCAACAAATAATTAAATACAAAAACTTCTCCCAAATAATTCATAAATCGTGTAATAATTCTCCATAATATAATTATCTGTAATAATTAAAAAAATAATCTCATGAAATATCTCAAATCTCTCGCAAAATATGTCTCAAGTAATGATAATTCTACTTAAGTAACCCCCCGTAAAATATCTTAAGTAAAAATAATAATAATAATAATTCTCCTGCAAATATCCCAAGTAACCGGCATTAAAATTGCCAATCTCCCAGTATGCACCAATATTGCCACACCGAAAATGATCACCATTTCCCCAGTATACGCCAAATACAAACACAAAGCACCCATCCACCACCAATGGCAACACCACTTGACAACATCAGTCAGCAATCATCATCAGTCAGCACCACCGGGCATCACCATTCAGCAATGGCATCACCAATTAACAACATCAGTCATCACCAATCATCATCACTTAGCACCATTTTAAATTAATCTCCCCAACACCATCAAATCTCTATTAAAAAAAAAATAATAGTCTCTGTGTCCCCATATAATAATGCCTCCTCCAAAGCATAAGGAAAACTTACACCATATCCCATATGTATATCATTCCTTTTCTCTTCACTCAAGAGAAAGAAAATCTCATTCTAAAAAAACTCTACGGGTATCTCACATCATCAACTAATCATTATCAGCTGATGTCTTTTGGCATTACAAATTCATTATCCAAGGCCAGATTCTTCCCCAATTAACCGCGACACAAAGAAAAAAAAGAAGGAATTCAACCCCACCCCCCCCTTTAATAAAAAAAAAAGTTTCACCCTCCGGTCAAGCCATACCCTTCGGGCAGACCACTACTACCCTCCCCTTGCAATACCCATCTGGGTCAGTTCAGCAGAAATTACGCTGACCGCGTAAGAACAAGTGGGCGCTCTATCTGTAAGCAAAACCACAGTATTGGATGTATGAAAACTATTCATACACACACACATGTATTAAACAAAGACGAATATGTCTTTCTTCTAAACATGCGCCACTAAAAAAAAGTGTCACTTCTAATCTTATGGGGAAATAAATGTGTATCCTAAACCAATCCCACCATAACTCACAAAATGATTAAAAAAAAAAAAACCCAGGACTCAAAAAAACCCATTGTAACACTCACCGCTTCACAATGAAAGAAAAACCCAGAATCTGCACAATTATAAAACGCGAATCTCATTGCCACAATGCACTCGCCGATCATTCACACACGCAGACATCTCAGGAAGGCACTCACAATATCTCAGCTCTAACTGACTGTGCCCAACACCTCTAGGCATCACCATGGGCAAATTTGATGACTCTAGTACAATTCTTCCCTACCCATCACCACAGTTAACGGACAGATATTCTCATTCCCTCTCACTTAATAACTGAAATTTAACAATTTTCCACAATCTCACAAAAGGCTTTTTTCATTCGACCACCGCTGCCACCACTATTAACAGTGAGGAGCGTCCCCCCCCCCCCCCCCCCCCTCCCCCCCCCCGGCCCCCTCCCCCGCCTATTATCATATTTGGTACGCGTTTAGCCAGAGCGTTAGGCGAACTGGTAACACTCAGTCCCTCCCCCCCCCCCCCCCTCTCTCTCTCTCCATTATCTAAGGTCACCAAATCAGAGTCAGAACTACAAAAATAGACATTTATTCAAAGTAAAGTACTAGTTGAATAATTCAGGTTCTTACAGGCTAATTAATGGAATGGTAATAGTTCAAGTCTCACAGACAACTAACTCAGATAACCCCCCGGTATTTATATAGTCTTAATCAGTAATTAGTCACACCAATTATCTCTTCTCCAAAATATTATAGTTCCCTCCACTAGGACACACAGTCCCCTCACAAGGACACACAGTCCCCTCATTATGGACACTCGGTCCCCTCACTAGATCCGCCTGTTTAAAAGACAGGAGAATACACTAGTGAGCACACACAATTGTAAAGACAAAGTCAAAAGATTAAATGAAATAAAGCATCTTTAC
>NC_087206.1:66891618-66894118 GCF_015104395.2 Macrobrachium nipponense | reverse complement strand
CACCTTCAAAGCCAATCAGACTTAATTACCGAACTGAGGGTAAGACTTGAGTTTATTGAACGTATAAATTAATGCAATCCCGTTTTCTATTGGAAGGCTGCAGAGGAGATCACGGACTGCCAAGATTCTGTTAAACGAAACCTTGAATCTCGTACCACGAATTAAGTCTTTTAAATGTTTATACGGTAGAAAGTTACTGTTAGAACCTATATGTAATCATTAATCCCTCGTGATGACTGGAGTTAAACTCAATAAAGGAATGCATTGCTAAGAAATAAACATTTTTTTTTTATGTCTAGATTTCCAAGGGACCCCATTACCTTTTCATCTTTTTTATTCCTTATCGTGATAGTAAAAAACGAAGGTGAATGAATCTTGCTGTCTGGGTTGTGAAGAGTTTTTAACTTTTAATTATAAAAAAAATAGGATTATAATCATCAACCGAGCAATGCGAAGAAAATGGGGCAGTATTATTATTTATTTTTTATTTTCATTTTGTTTATTTATTTTTTTGGGGGGAGATCAAGTTGAGGTATCATCATGCTAATTACGCTGTTCTGTAAGACAAGCTATCTTTATTTTATTAGGAGGAGAAAATGTTTTTTTTTCTTTTTTTCCTTTCATAGTAGTAGTGGATTTAATATTATCATGACGTCCAGTAATTTGTTGCAAAAAAAACATATGTTTTTTTTGTTTTTTAATCCCTTCTTTGTGGTTTACGAGAGAAATAACAAGGTGTGAACAGATAAGGCAGTTTTACCGTTTTTAAGCATATGAAAAATGAATAATAATAGGAAGAATCTCTCTGTAAACCCATTCAAAATTAGTGTAAGACGCTTTAAAATCAATAAGCTATACTTATTAGAAATAATTATTCTGCACCGTTCAATATGCACATTATTCATTTTTTTTTACATTTCCATTTTAATAAATAAACCGTGAATATCCTATTCTTAAACTCCTGTACTATCTTCAACTCAAGGGGAAACACGTTTTTCAGACCTTTTTAGGCTTTTCCAGAGACATTTCCTAGCCCCCAACAACAACAACAACAAAACAGTTTTTGTAGGCTTACTCCCCGGGTAAGCTAAACTAATGGAGGTTGTACTATTTTACTTTTTGTTGGCTTCTCAATCAGAAAGAGAAGTTTATTGGAGTAATTTAGTAAATATATCCTTTGGAATAACCTGGCAAGGTTTTCAACAAACAGGAAGTTATCCAGCTCTCTACAGAACAGTGTTTTAAAATGACTCATGTAGCGGATCCCTTATTATGATCATTTCCCTCTTGGGTTTAAAAGGGTTTTCAAGGTATAATATCTATAGCAGATTCACACCAACCGTGCATTTGACGTCTAAGGCAGTCCCTTACGACGCTCCTGATTGGCTGTTGATAAGCCAATCACAGGGCTGGAAACTCTCAGTCTTTCTCGAGAGTTCACATGGGTAGGATCTATGTTCCATCTATCCGGAGGTGCGTCTTTCAAAAGTATCCCTCATGGGGAAGTAGAACATACGTCCTGACTATGAGAACTCTCTCTCGAGACTGAAAGCTTCCAGCCCTGTGATTGGCTTATCAACAGCCGACCAGGAGCGTCGTAAGGGACTGGCCTAGACATCAAACACACGGTTGGTGTGAATCTACGATAGTACTAAAATTTGCTACTGAATTATTTATCAATGGCTTATCTTCAACATAAACGTTTGCATTTTACTTAAAATAAATTCACAACATTATTAATTTTGCCATTTTTCACACAAATTTTAGTTAACTTAACAGCAACGCTTCCTCCTTACATTATCCTGAAGACCCCTGGAACATTCCACGGACCCCTGGAGGTCCGCGGACCACATTTTAAGAAACACTGCTATATAAGGACTTAATGTTGTAAGAAGGGATAGTATCTCTCATTCAAACTTGTGAATATGATATAACGTTGAACGTTTAAATATTGCTTTTTAAGACAACGCCATTGCGATACAGAAGACCAATTTAATTCTAGAATTTTTTTTTTAGATCTCACAAAGATTGTTTACAGTTACATAATTTTATTATGACGAATACTTTCCGTAAAGCTGGGAATCCTAATTGAACTAATCTTATGCTTGCTGGGAGAACCCAAACTAAAAAAATTGTTTACCTTTAACAAGTAGAATATAGAATTTCTTCTATGGACAAAAAAAAAACAGAAAAAAACCGAGAAAAACAAAAGCAACGCTAGAAAAAATAAAAAAATCAAAGACGAAAACAAATCAGCGAATAACAATCGTTCTTTTCATCAAATTCTGTTTACAAATTCATAACTGGTTCGCATTCATCCTTGGGCTGTTGCACAATGGGACTTCGTTCATTCCATCAAAAAAGATTTTTTTTTCCAGACAATAGAGAAAACACGTTTCAAAACCATTCCAGAGCAAACGGAAGAGATGTGGTTTATCTTGATACACATTCAACATTCCTTTTGATCTGTTGAGGTGGGACACACATGCATAGGCTCTCT
>NC_087206.1:66879118-66886618 GCF_015104395.2 Macrobrachium nipponense | reverse complement strand
GTAGCGTTTTTCAAAGAATTCCCATGTACAGGTTTGAGAGTAGTGTTTGATAAAGGATTTCCCATTGCCATGCCAAATATTTGTTGATAAAATCACCATTGAATATAAACTTACAATCACAAATGCACAAACTCGTGAGTGAAATAATGTGACTTATAGGTAGAGGTAATTCATGCTGAGTTAGTTCATTGCAAAGATATTCTAAAATAGAGTCTATAGGGACTTTAGTAAAAAGAGAACATACATCAAAACTAATGAATCTATCAGTAGGGCAAAGAGCAGTTTTGTTTAATTTATCAACTAAATCTAGAGAATTATATATATAGAGAATCGGAGATGGTTCCAAGTAACGGTGACAAGATCTTAGTGATATATTTCGAAAGTTTATATGAAATTGAACAGTACTAATAATAGGCCGCATAGGGTTATTTTCTTTGTGCGTTTTGACTATCCGTACAAGTAAGGTAGCGAAGGAGATTTGACTGACAATTTGCCTAGTAGTTTTCCATTTTATGTTTAAGGATATTTTTCACTGTGCTATTGGATCAAGAAATTGAATGCATAAGAAAAATAGGGAAAGATTTATGCTATCCTTACATATAATAGATATTTGTTATAATAAAGCCCACAAAAAGTTTTATAGTGTAAGTAACACGCAGAAAGAAAATTCTATGACCTCGAAGATATAATTAGACTTAAATAAAATTAGCTGCCTAGAGTTATCTTCGTTGTAATGTATATCTGACATGTATTTGTGGAATATGTACTGTGAATTTGGTTTTGTTTACCAAGTTCTGAATAGCTGTCACCTATAATCCTTTAATTGTCTTGTCCCTTGTATGTGACATGATGTCTTAAACCTTTAATTGCACCCATTGTTTATGCTTGTTTTTTGGGAAGGTTACTCATCTTCCAGGTGTGTCGGATTCTAGGTACTAATCCTCTTTATAATCCCTATCTGTCAGTTATACGAATATTCTTGTATTGTCTTTTTTTCTTTTTCCTCATGTATGTCAGCTTCTGCTTAGTAAAGGACGTTTAACGTAGAAAGGTCTCGCAGATATTCCTTCGTTTATTTTTCCTTCGTGGCTATATCTTTATTTATGGATTTATCATGTTCCTAACTTTCGTGATTCAGTTATACACACACACACACACACACACACACACACACACACACACACACACATATATATATATATATATAGTATATATATATATATATATATATATAGACAGGTAAAAATGTTCTGTAACAACAGAATTCCATCTAATAAAGGAGCCCAAAAACACCAAAATGTAGAGAGAAAAGTACTTTTCTCTCTACATTTTGGTGTTTTGTGGGCTCCTTTTATTTATATATATATATATATATATATATATATATATATATATATATTATATATATACATATATATATATATATATATATATATATATATATATATATATATATATATATATATATATGTATATATATATATTAATATATATATAATATATATATATATATATATATATGTATATATGAATATATAATATATATATATATACTATATATATATATATATATATATATATATATATATTATATATACATATATAATATATATATATATATATATATATATATATATATATATATATATATATATATATAATTTTTTTTCTCTAAATCCAGCGAAAGGTCAGGGACTATTGGAACGCCTAATGAAAGGTGAAAGCTGCTCGTACCTTCTTAATTATTTCAATATCTATTATGTTTTTAGTTTTTTTTTTATTTACAGGTTCCATGTTAAGGAGGAAAAATAATTATTGAAACAAACAATTATGGCTATTAATGAGGCTTAGTAAAATGCCAGTCAGTCGTCTGTTTTCCTTGTTTATATATAGTGAAGCTCTATGGTTAATCTTGTCATAACATTAAAAGTTTATTTAACAAAACGCATTTTCAGAGTATAAAATAATTATTCGTTATATTATAGAAACTATATATATATATATATATATATATATATATATATATATATATATATATTTATATGTCTCCTAAACTGTAAATGGGTATCTACCAGTATCTGCAGAGGTCAAGAAAAAAAAAGGTCAGTTCACAGTGACCCCTTCGAACCCTATCTGTACGAAACTTTTACCCCTTTTACTTTACCTCCGAAGACTTCATTTACAGAGAACAGATAAATTGACTGTGCAAAGCATGTCTATAATAATGAGTTTATTTATCGTCTATGAAGAATGGTACTCAACGTGTATAGATAGTACTATATTAGGTTCACATGAACCGTGCATCTGATGCCTAGGCCAGTCCCTTACGACGCTCCTGATTGGCTATTGATAAGCCAATCACTGGGTTGGAAACTCCCAGTCTCTCTCGAGAGTTCACATGGGTAGGATACATGCTCCACCTCTCCTGAAGGATATGTCTTTCAGGAGAGCTGGAACATACATCTCTCGAGAGACAGAGTTTCCAGCCCTTTGATTGGCTTATCAACAGCTAATCAGGAGCGTCGTAAGGGACTGGCCTAGTAGACATCAAATGGACGGTTGATGTGAACCTAATATAGTACTATCTATACAATGTTGAGTACCCATTCTTCATAGACGATAAATACGCTCATTATTATAGACATGCTTTGCACAGTCAATTTATCTGTTCTCTGTAAATGAAGTCGTCGGAGGTAAAGTAAAAGGGGTAAAAGTTTCGTACAGATAGGGTTCGAAGTGGTCACTGTATTGTCTGGTCCTAGGTCATCCTTCGAGGTCAGAGGTTATTAAACAGGGTTTATCCTTGGCTATAGTTATAAATGATGTCAGATTAAGACTTCATACTTGCTCAGAATACTCCCCTAACGAAGCAGCAGATGTGTGCAAACAGAAATTAAGTACAAGGCCTATATGGTCTGTTTCTCAGAACAGTTTTATCAAATGTTTCTAGCCTTCATGTCTTTTATGTTGTTCGTCTATTTCATTACTAATAATTAGTTAATTTCGTCAGTTGGTGTTCTGTCAGTCTGTCCCTCATGAGAGGATAGAGGCAAGGCGTTGAAGCCGAAACGTGAAAGCTTCTCATCCATTTGTGCATTTCAGTCACAAATGAAGAAAAGTAACCTATCAATAAACACGTTTTCCAGGAGGGATAGGATACAGGTCAGTTACTGTTCTTCCAAACATGGGCTCATTTAGTTGTCACGGAAATATATCCAACGTCTATTAAAATGGACGGCCGTCTCTTTGCAGCATAGAAGCCTTTTGGATGAGGTTTGCTTCGAAGATGACACATTTACGTGGTGTTCCTGATAAGAGGGAATTAATTTCATTCGTGCCCACCCTCCTAACCCCCTCTCCCCCCGCCATCGAAATTTTTACAGATTTTTGTTACGTAACCTTGGCAATATTCGCTCTGGAAATGGAAACAAGAAATTCGCTGAAAATTTACTGTAGATAACGAATTCAAAACTTTATTATCTTTGCTCTGCGTATATGATATCTTTATATATTGAATTCGTAAAAAAAATCTAGATTGATTGATTCATTATGAAAGAATATAACCCTTTCAGTTCCGGTGCGAATGAGATGAGAAATAAGTGGACATGTCCCGAATAAAATTGTCTTAATAATCATTTGGTGCATCAAGTAAAAGAATTAATCATATTAATCAAGCAGGTTTAAGGCAGAAGAATTAAACGTGTCTTATCAGGAACGTTTTTAAAAATGACTCCAACGTAGGGAGGACGACACAGACATGTTTGGCAGACGAACGAACAGAGAGAGAGAGAGAGAGAGAGAGACTGCCATTTACTCTCCCTCTGTCACAGTGAACGATTTTCCTCGCCAGCACCACCAACTCTTCGTAGGCCTAATTCTGACGAATAGATGACGAAACACGATGTAGGACTTCTTTCTCATCAGTGACTGAATGGAAGTATACTGATTTATTAAAGGAATAAGCAAGATTCTGAACCAGTTTTCCTTTGTTGTTAGCTTCAATTCTCATTTCACGTTGTGTTTTGAAATCACAGCTGAATAATGTCTATCAAATGCATAGCTTTTATAAGAGGAGAGTAGGGTAGGTAACATTTTTTAATTTCCCGGATATATTCGCTTTCACTAAATATCAGAGGTTAATCCATACAATATTTCATATATATATATATATATATATATATATATATATTATATATATATATATATATATATATATATATGTATATAATTTTCGAGCTACAGATGTCCTTTCATATCTAATTCGCTCTACCTCGGAATTAATATGTTTTCACATAAACCCAAGTGGAATTTTTTGTTGATAATAATTTCGTCCTCTCGTAGTTCGAACCACTGCTCAGCGGACAGATATCTTCTCTGTCCGCTGGGCGATGGTTCTAACCCACGAGGGGCTTGATGAAATTATTATCAACTAAAAATTCCCCCTTCGGTTTACATATAATGTAAACATATTGATTCCGAGGTAGAGCGAATTAAATATGAAAGGACATTTGTAGCTCGAATAATTTTTATATGAATCACTGTGATGTGATTCAATATATATATATATATATATATATATATATATATATATATATTATATATATATATAATTGTGTATATATTATATATATATATATATATATATATATATATATATATATATATATATATATATATGAGATAATTTTTAGAGAGCCTATGCATGTGTGTCCCACCTCAACAGATCAAAAGGAATGTTGAATGTGTATCAAGATAAACCACATCTCTTCCGTTTGCTCTGGAATGGTTTTCTTTTTGAAACGTGTTTTCTCTATTGTCTGGAAAAAAAAATCTTTTTGATGGAATGAACGAAGTCCCATTGTGCAAGCCCAAGGATGAATGCGAACCAGTTATGAATTTGTAAAACAGAATTTGATGAAAAGAACGATTGTTATTCGCTTTGATTTGTTTTCGTCTTTGATTTTTTTTTATTTTCTAGCGTTGCTTTTGTTTTTCTCGGTTTTTTTCTGTTTTTTTTTGTCCATAGAAGAAAATTCTATATTCTACTTGTTAAAGGTAAACAATTTGTTTAGTTGGGTTCTCCCAGCAAGCATGATTAGTTTCAATTAAGATTCCCGCTTTACGGAAATGTTATTCGTCATAATAAATTTATGTAACTGTAAACAATCTTTGTGAGATCTAATAAAATTCCTCAGAATTAAATTACGTCTTCTTTTATCGCAATGACGTTGTCTTAAAAGCATTATTTAAACGTTCAACGTTACATCATATTCAGAAGTTTGAAAGAGACCTACTATCCTTCTATACAACATTAAGTCCTTATATAGCAGTGTTTCTTAAAATGTGGTCCGCGGACCTCCAGGGGTCCGTGGAATGTTCAGGGGGTCTTCAGGATAATGTAAGGAGAAGCGTTGCTGTTAAGTTAACTAAAAATTTGTGTGAAAAATGGCAAAATTAATAATGTTGTGAAATTTATTTTAAGTAAAATGCAAACGTTTATGTTGAAGATAAGCCATTGATAAATAATTCAGTAGCAATTTTAGTACTATCGTAGATTCACACCAACCGTGTGTTTGATGTCTAGGCCAGTCCCTTACGACGCTCCTGGTCGGCTGTTGATAAGCCAATCACAGGGCTGGAAGCTTTCAGTCTCGAGAGAGAGTTCTCATAGTCAGGACGTATGTTCCACTTCCCCTGAGGGATACTTTTGAAAGACGCATCCCTCCGGATAGATGGAACATAGATCCTACCCATGTGAACTCTCGAAACAGACTGAGAGTTTCCAGCCCTATGATTGGCTTATCAACAACCAATTAGGAGCGTCGTAAGGGACTGCCCTAGACGTCAAATGCACGGTTGGTGTGAATCTACTATAGATATTATACCTTGAAAACCCTTTTTAAACCCAAGATGGAAATGATCATAATAAGGGATCCGTTACATGAGTCATTTTAAAACACAGTTCTATAGAGAGCTGGATAACTTCCTGTTTGTTGAAAACCTTGCCAGGTTATTCCAAAGGATATATTTACTAAAATTACTCCAATAACTTCTCTTTCTGATGGAGAAGCCAACAAAAAGTGAATAGTACAACCTCCATTAGTTTAGCTTACTCGGGGAGTAAGCCTACAAACTACTTTGTCGTTGTTGTTGTTGTTGCTTTTGGGGGCTAGGAAATGTCTATGGGAAAGCCTAAAAAGGTCTGAAAAACGTGTTTCCCCTTGAGTTGAAGATAGTACAGGAGTTTGAGGATAGGATATTCACGGTTTATTTATTAAAATGGAAATGTAAAAAAATAAATAATGTGCATATTGAACGGTGCAGAATAATTATTTCTAATAAGTATAGCTTATTGATTTTAAAGCGTCTTACACTAATTTTGAATGGGTTTACAGAGAGATTCTTCCTATTATTATTCATTTTTCATATGCTTAAAAACGGCAACTACCTTATCTGTTCACACCTTGTTATTTCTCTCGTAAACCACAAAGAAGGGATTAAAAAAACATATGTTTTTTTTGCAACAAATTACTGGACGTCATGATAATATTAAATCCACTACTACTATGAAAAAGGAAAAAAAGAAAAAAAAAAACATTTTCTCCTCCTAATAAAATAAAGGTAGCTTGTCTTACAGAACAGCGTAATTAGCATGATGATACCTCAACTTGAATCTCCCCCCAAAAAAATAAATAAATAAATGAAAATAAAAAATAAAAATAATATACTGCCCCATTTTCTTCGCATTGCTCGGTTGATGATTATAATCCTATTTTTTTTATAATTAAAAGTAAAAACTCTTCACAACCCAGACAGCAAGATTCATTTCACCTTCGTTTTTACTATCACGATAAGGAAAAAAGATGAAAAGGTAATGGGGTCTTGGTCTTGAATCTAGACTAAAAAAAAAATGTTTATTTCTTAGCAATGCATTTCTTTATTGAGTTTAACTCCAGTCATCACGAGGGATTAAAGATTACATATAGGTTCTAACCGTAATTTTCTACCGTAATAAACGCTTAAAGACTTAATTGGTGCTACGAGATTCAAGGTTTCGTTTAACAGAATCTTGACAGTCCGTGATCTCCTTTGCAGCCTTCCAATAGAAAAAAGGGATTGCATTAATTTATACGTTCAAACAAATAAACTCAAGTCTTTACCCTCAGTTCGGTAATTAAGTCTGATTGGCTTTCTGAAGGTGTTATTTCGAGATCTTGAAGATTTTTCCACGAACATTTTTCAAGTTATGTTGCTAATATATCCTTTCACAGCGAATTCTTGGTTACTACGTATATTCATCGGTGCCTCTTTCAAAAAATACAGCGCTAGTATTAGATCATTTTAGTAATTTAGAAAAGTACATGAAATGGACACAGAAATGGTCAAATAAAGAGTATTTTTATATCAGAATTACTTTTAGTCCGACATCATAAAAGATATTCATTTGTAAAGAAATAATATTTATTACTTTATCTTGACGACGTGGTGTGGTAAACATGT
>NC_087206.1:66849118-66869118 GCF_015104395.2 Macrobrachium nipponense | reverse complement strand
AGGGGGGGGACGCTCCTCACTGTTAATTAGTGGGTGGCAGCGGTGGTTCGAAGAAAAAGCCGTTGTGAGATGTCGGGAAAATGTTAAATTTCATTATTAAGTGAGAGGGAATGAGAAAATCTGTCCGTTAACTGTGGTGATGGGTAGGAAGAAATTGTACTAGAGTCATCAACATGTGCCATGTGATGCTAGAGGTGTTGGGCACAGTCAGTAAGAGATGAGATATTGGTGAGTGCCTTCCTCGAGAGTCTGCGGTGAGATGATCGGCGAGTGCATTGTGGCAATGAGATTCGCGTTATAATTGTGCCGATTCTGGGTTTTCTTTCATTGTGAAGCGGTGAGTGTTACAATGGGTTTTTTTGACGCCTGGGGTTTTTTTTTAATCATTTTGTGAGTTATGGGATTTGGTTTAGGATACCACATTTTTTTTTCCCATAAGATTAGAAAGTGACACTTTTTTTTAGTTGGCGGACCATGTTTAGAAAGAGGACTATTAGTCTTTGTTTAATACATGTGTGTGGTATGAATAGTTTTCATACATCCAATACTGTGGTTTTGCTTACAGATAGAGCGTCCACTGTCTACGCGGTTCAGCGTAAATTTCTGCTGAACTGACCAGATGGGTATTGCAAGGGTTGAGGGTAAGAGTAGGGTGGTCTGCCCGGAAGGGTTATGGCTGACCGGGAGGGTGGAAACTTTTTTTTTTTATTAGGGGGGGTGGGGTTGAATCCTTCTTTTTTTCTTTGTGTCGGGGTAATTGGGAGGAAGAATCTGGCTTGGATAATGAAGTTGTAATTGCCAAAAGAAATCAGCTGATAATGATTAGTTGATGATGTGAGATACCGTAGAGTTTTTTTAGAATGAGATTTTTCTTTTCTCTGAGTTGAAGAGATAAAAGGAATGATATACATATGGGAATTGGTGTAAGTTTTCCTTATGCTTTGGAAGGGCATTCTTATAAAATGGGGAACAGAGACTATTTTTTTTTTTTAATAGATTGATTGGTGTTGGGAGATTAATTTGAAAATGGTGCTAAGTGATGATGAGTGGTGATGACTGATTGTTGGTTAATGGTGATGCCATTGGGCTGAAGGTGATGCACGGTGGTGCTGATCTGATGATGATTGCTGACTGATGTGGTCAAGTGGTGTTGCCATGGTGTGGATGGGTGCTTGTTTCTGTTGTATTTGGTGTATACCTGGGGAAATGGTGATCATTTTCGGTGTGGCAATATGTGCATACTGGGAGATTGGCAATTGTAATGCCCTTACTTGGGATATTTGAAGGGAGGAATTATTATTATTATGATTATACTTGAGTATTTTAGGGGGGTTACTTAAGTAGAATTATCATTACTGTGGAGACATTATTTCGCGAGGAGATTTGAGAATATTCATGAGATTATTTTTTAATTATTACAGATAATTAGATTATGGAGAATATTACAATGAATATGGAGAAAGTTTGTCGTTAATATTTGTTGAGTTTCTGTGACTTTGGAGAATGTGTCAGTTCATTTCATGGGGGGTGAATCTAGCTGAAATTTTTGGGTTGAATTGTGCTGAATTTTGCTGAACTTGGTTGGAATTTGTGCTGAATTTTTGGTGAATGGGTAAGCATTAAACATTGGGGATGTTTTTATACTAATACTGGTGATTATTTTTATATACTAACATGGAGTTGTAGTCTGCAAGGGTGGTGTGTCTTTTGGTGGGGGGGGGATTTGGGAGGAAACTAACAAACACATTTTTCTTTTTTTATGGAGTTAGTCAGCAGATAATTGCTTGACATTCATTGTGAGTCACGGGAATAGTATAACATAGCTGACACAAGTTTTTTTTTTTTATAATGGGTGAATTTGAATTATTTTTTTCTCTCCAGTTTTTGTGATTTTGTTTTAATGGTCTCGGTTCGTGAAACGTGTATGTTCAGCTTGTTGAGGTGCAGAGAGATTATGGGAGAATTTTTGCATTTTTTAATGCATAAGTAATGGCACTACATTTTTTTCTGGATATTTGTGTTCCTGAAGCTGTGGTTTTTTCGCACAATACCTTTGTTGTATTTGTGGCAAACTTTGCCAGAGATAGGAAACTTGGTTAAGTTTCTAAGGCTTATGTCCATAGTGCATATGGAGAAATCTTTGTTTAGACACTGAATTGGAGTTTTTGTTAGAAATGAAATTGGGCCCACATTGGTGATCTTTTCTCGAATTACCGGACCATTTTATTTGCCGAGTTTTTGGTTCTTTTTCAGCAGTTATGCTAAACAGAGAGCTATTTAAGGTTTTTTACTATAACATGAGTTATTTTCCTGGAGAATTGGAGATAATAATTGCAGATAAATATATTAGGAGACATATATGGTGGCATTTGATATTTTTCTTCATTGTCCTTGGAGACATAATTCGACAGTTTAGCCCTACTATGGTGCGTGAGAGCTATGACTTAGTTCAAGTATTTGCAGCCATCTTAGTGCAAATGGAGAACCCTTTTTGAGGAGTATGTGGCAATATTTTTTTGAGTGTGTCAGCATAGATGCTTTGGAGTGCATTTTGGAGATGGAGTTACATTTTTGTTATCCGCTTGGAGATATAATATTTTTTTGGAGGACTTGTTTTATACACATGGAGTTATTGCGTGAAATCAGGAGGTAAGTATTTTTTTATTTGCAAATAGAGGTAAATATATTTGTTATTGCTGTAGTGGTGGGTTTAGTACCAAGGGTTATCGAGGAAATAAGAGGAATATGGTGGTGTGTTATTAATAAATGAAGGTAATATTTTTTATCACCGGAGGTGGTTTTAATTAGGATTGTGATATATACATAATTTAGGGCATTAATCTTGGGGGTGAACCTCTTTTTTGTGGTTTTTGATTTTTTTTGTAGTTGAATTCTTCGGGAGTTTTTTTCGAGCCAAGGAGAAAGAAGAGTTCTGTGGTTCTCTTTTGGTTTCGTGACTAATTGGAAGTGAGTCGGCATTACTGCATGTGTGGCCCTATGGAGATGTTTTTTTTGGAGGAATATAATTGCTTGAATTACAGTTTATCGTAGTTTTTTTTTTTTTTATACCGGATAGGTGATAATTTTTTTATATAATTGGGCAGTATCATGTGAGAGGTATGTCTTTTGAGACAAATTTTGAACACGTTGGTCATATCCTGGAGATAATTTCGTGGAAATGTGCTGATAGCATGTCAGTTAGGACCTTTTTGAGAATCACGAGTTTCTGAAGTTGTGAGTCTGACTAGACATTTTTATTCCTCCAGTTCGAGCACCTGATGTGTCCGCAGTTGGATTTTTTGCTGAAAAATGCTTTGATGAGTCCGGTGTGTGATGACTCTTTCCTCTAGTGGGATTGCTCGGAGGTTTGTGCAATATCTGGAAATGTTGAACCATAGTATTTCTATTGAAAGTGCACGTGTAAGAGTTTGCTTTCTGGCCGTGTACGATAGCTTGAAAAGTTCCGATGGGCAAATTCCGTAACTATGCATATTGCATTTGTCGGTGAAAATGCGGGAGTTTAATGTATATCATGAAATATAGCAGTGCTTTGTGATGGGGGAGAGTTCAGATTATTATGCTGTTATATTTTGTTTTTCTTTTTTTCCTTTTCCTATGAGAGATGTCAATTGGGGATGAGCTTTAACTAGGCATTTATTTTGGACGGAGATGTAATTTATCGGGGTGGTGATTTCATTGTTCACAGTTGCACTGAACTGTGTTGGGTTCTTTAAACAATCAACCACTACTTAAAGAGGTGACCTTCGTTAGCAAGTGATAACACAAGTAAAATCATAACAATTTATTTAACACTATGGTAATTAGGATCAATTTTTAACCACAGAGGGTATGCAAATGACATAAACAGCTTCTTTCATGCTACATCTAAGCAACACGGATAATAGGTGCTGAATGACGAGCCTGTCTTGGTCCATCCACTAGAGCTGTGAGCGGTGATCTACTGCAGTTGCATAAAGTGGTGCACCGGACTCACAGGAACGTAGACAAACTTGCATCAGAAGCTCGAACTGTGGTGTGTGTTACTGACACCCAAAATGGTCACCTATAAATTATACATTCATATTTAACTTCTTTTTTACTATCCCTCCCAAGTTACATGTTACGTTACATTTACAAAGCCTGAGTTACACTTACAAAACCCAAGTTCATTTTACAAACCAAACTGTATTACAGTTACCCTAACACAATTTGAATCGTGAACTGTAATGGTAGTTCAGTAATACAGCAAATACATGGTAGTTCAGTAATTACAGCTAAAAACATGGTAGTTCAGGTAATTACAGCAAATACAACTTCAAATGCAGTGATTTAACCAATGCAACACAACCTTCGCAGGTAATAAAATATATTACCACTACCACATAATCAGAATTATAAATACATGTAAACACTTACTGGAACAAAAATACAGTACTCGCATATCAGTCCATTCATAGTTTTGGGTCCTCGTACGTTGAGAGATATATTAAGAAAATACCACACAGGTAACAGCAAAAAAAAAAAAAAAAAAACAGTACCACACAGGTAACAATAACACACAGGTAACCAGCAACAGTAACCCACACAGGTAACAACCACACCAGGTAACGGAGTTGTCCAAGTTCACGAAGCATGGAAGCACCAAAATCACGGAGCGTGTGGACAAGAGAAAGACCCCGACCAATCAGTTTCCAGTGTCGAAGACGTCTCAAGAACTGGCTGCCTAAATAAAACACTTAACGAAGCCCAGTAACACACGACACGCTAGTTACAAACTTGAAATGTATTCCAGCGGTATAATTGGAAACATTATACAGTAATTATATATTAAGGTGACAATACCTCCACTTTCCGAGACAACAAAATATGATTTTGGGGAACATACAAGGAAAACTATATAAAAAGGAATGTACTAACATTTATACAGTAAGTGGACGGCTCAGAAAATCAGCTCCTACGTTTTCTGACCCCTTGATAACCTCCACTCTGAAAATTAATGACTGTAGAAAAGAGGAACATCTACATTAATCTTACCATTGGACCTTTGGCCTTTTGAGATGACCCAAAAGGCTGGTGATCTGTCTTATTATAAAAAATCTGCCATACAAGTAAGCTTTATGAAACTTTTGTAAAGCCCAAACAATAGCAAGACACTCTTTCTCTATGACGCATACCTCTGTGTCATGGGTCCATCAGGGTCTACGACTTGCATAGGCAATAGGATAGTTCCTCCCATCATGCACTGCATCCAAAACATCGCCGACCCCACTGTGGAAGCATCTGTCCTTAGAATAAAGGTTTGGATAAATCTTGGAAGCCTAAGAATAGGGACTACAAAAGTAAAAACAGATTTCAAAGTTTCGGAATGCATTTTCATGTTTTGTTTCCACTCTAACTTATTTGAAATCCTTTCTTCGTCAAATCAAGGTTAATGGAGCTGCTAAAAGATGCAAAAATTCGTCAAATATTTACTGTAGTAGCAATTAACCCAATGAATGACCTGACCGTTTTTTGTTAGGGTCTTGGTGCCTCTTGAATAGCTTCAACTTGTCATTTGTAGGTTCAAAACAGTACCAACTGCAATTAAGTGTCCTAAATACACCAAAACTGGGTTTGAGCCAACTTCACACTTTGGACGGCTTTGGCTGTCAGGCGTGACCATCTTATCCTCTCCAAGACTTCCTTAATTCTTCGAGATGTTCTTCCCAAGCTTCTGTATGAATGAGGATGTCATCCAAGAAACTATCAGTGATGTTCCAAACCTTTTATAAATTTACGCATCATCGATTAATGATTGCTGGGAATGTTGGAAATCCCCAAATGGCAAGACTTTGATCTGTATTAAATCCATCGGGGGAGCTAAATAATGATGTCAAACCAGATCCTCGGTTCTCATTGGAATCTGCCAATAGCCTTTACCAAAGGTCAATCTTGAAAAGAACTTGTTTGGCTAATTTTTGTCATTATTCCTCTGGGGTCTGCATAGGTTCAGGATCAAAACACGGTTACCTGTTTAACTTTCTGAAAATCAATGCAGATTCTGGTACTTCCATCAGAATTTCTTTGCCATACCAATGGCTCATGGTCATATGGAGATCAGATGGAGCAATGATATCCAGATCTAGCTGTCCGGTATCTCTGCCGTAATGCTCCTCTTAATGCATAGGGGATTGATATGGTCTGTTTCTGATGGGTTCCTCAGTAGTCAAAATGGAATGCATGTTGAATGAGATCCCAGTTCTCGAGGGCAGATCTGTCAAAAACACCTTAAATTCATGTAATGAGGTATTCACAGATTGCAAGCTGTTCACTAGTTAATGCTTGGACTGACATCGGAACATCAGCACGATCTGTTGCTTTCATGGTAATAGATGGGTACTAAAGTGTTCCTTATCATCGGTTTCCTCTGAATCTATAACAGCATAAGAAGCCAATTGAAATAAAGCATTGCCAACTTAGATTAGGCTCGAGTCGCCTGATATATATTCTTCTTAAGGAGATTTGCATGAAAAAATACGGATCCTTACATGCATATCTACCGATAAATCTGCCTAATCCTTTTTATCAAGGACTTGAAAGGTCCCTTCCATTGCATTAACAGGTTTGAGTGATGAGTGGGAGAAGAATTAAAAAAATCACCCACCTTAAAAGCTTAGTCGTTGTTTTTCTGTCGTAATATTTCTTGTATCTTGCACCAGATTCTTGAGTGCCTTCTGTTGCTAGTTCAAGGTTCTTGACAGTCGTTCCTAAGGTCTTATCACTACTGGTTAAGTACTTTTCACTATTCAGGCCATAGTTTCTTCTTAGTCCATAACTCTTTCAGCACAGTCAGGGTCTCTGACGTTCTACCATATAAAAGTTCCAAAGGGTGAAAATCCAGTACAATCCTTGGGGAACTTCTTATAAGCAAATAGCAATGCTGGCAAAGTAACTGCCCAGTCTTTTGGTCTTTCAGAAGCATTTTTCTCAACATTATTTTTAAGGTTCCATTAAATCTTTCAACCAAACCTTACATGCAGGAATAGGGTGTGTGTTACTAACTGCTTAACAGACAAAAGTCTACCTACCTCCTTCATGATATTTGACGTGAATTGCGTACCCATGTCTGACAATATTTCCATTGGGATCCCAACATCTACTGCTTGCTCTGTCTCAATGCCTTTCAGTGGAACTGCTTCAGGATATCTGGTACTGTAATCTACCAATGTTAATAATATAATCTCATGACCACTATCAGTTACTGGGATAATTGGACCTAACAGATCTACTGCCACTCGCTCAAAATGGTGTGTCAATCAATGGCATCTGATCAAGAGGAACCTTGTTACCTTGCCCTTTGGAAATGTTTTCTGGCATACATCACAGGACTGACAGTATCTTGTCACCTCTCCTTGGAGTCCAGGCCAGTAAAAGCTGGTTAAAATACGATCTAAGGTTTTTCTTAGCACCGAGGTGCCCTCCTAAAATACTGTCATGAGCAATGCTCATCACCTTTTGCCTTAAAGATTCTGGAACAATAAGTTGTTTGAACAATTTGTTATTGCTTACCTTAGGTGACTGGAATAGTCTATATAGCAAGCCTTTCTCTACAGTAAAACCAGGTTACAATACCACCTCCATTACTTTCTCTTACCAGAGATTGCATAATTTCGGTACACTCTAGTGTTTTATCTTCTGCCTGAAGTTCCTTCATTTTGTTAACTGAAACCTCTACATCCACCCCTCCTGCAACATTCAATGCTTTCATACCTTGCTTGTTTTTATAGCCTGGCCTCTGGTTACAACAGATTGAAGAACCTCACTACCTTCCTTTTGGCTTTTCTCTCTTACACCATTCGTTCATTCGGATCTAAATGATTTCTGGCACCTTCCAGGTTTCCTATAATTAAATCATTCACAGGTTCTTTCATACAAAGAGCATTTATCTTTCCCTGTATAGAAAGGTGTGTCAATATCAATTGAGGCCTCTTCTACTGTATGCACTGTACCATCTATCAGTACACATTTCTGAACATGACCCTGTCAACTGATATCTTTTACTAATTTACGTTTTACCACTACACCTCTGCACCCTGTGTCTCTTAATACTGTAACAAAATGATCTCCAACATATGCCATAGAAATAGGCATTTTGTCATACTTGCATGCTCCTCCTATTACTGTAGAACATGTCCACATGCCAATCTCACCTGACCATCAGTCACACAACAGTCCATCAAAATGCTCGGTCACTAAAACATGCTGACCCAATCTGAGATTGCTCTTGCATGGATACTCCTGGTGCACTTTGTTTCTCGACCTGTTTTCTTATGCTGCTGCATAAGAAATTTGACTTACACTGATCCAGCTGACTCTGTAAAACTGCTGCTTTGTATGGATTCCTTGGGTCTACTGGATGTTTACCTGTCTGCTTGGAAAGACAGTCTCGTGCTGCATGTCCTGGTTTATTGCAATTGTAGCACTTTCTCTCCACGTCTTCTCTGCAAACGGTCTGTATACTGCATTTGCAATTGCCCATTGTGGCTGGCACCTCTGGAACTGTTTCCAATTAGAGAGAGTTTCTGAAAAGCCTGCGAGTCTTTAGTAAAAGAAGAGTAACCATAAGCTTCAATAAACTGATCAGCAAGATTAGACATTTCATCCACATTCTTGGGATGTCGTTCTTGAGGAAACATAGACAGAGGTTTACTACAACTGTTCATGAACTGCTCCTTCAAAAACAAATCCTTGAGACCTTCATAACTTCGCGTACCTCCAGACAATTCAACCATTTTTCCACATAATTATCCAATCTAGCAAGAAATTGCGAGGGACTCCTCACCTTGGTCTGGCTTACAGGAACGAAATTTCGAATGAAAACCCTCCTCAGTAAGCTGGAAACGCTTCAACAAAGCCTGCTTCAAACCATTATAATCCAAAGCCTCTGAAACCGGTAGGCGAGAATAAACCTCCAGAGCCTTACCTTGAAGAAGAGCACTAAGATTAATAGCCCATGAAGATGAATCCCATCTAGCATTGGACGCAAACCTCTCAAACCTCTGCAAAATTAAGAATCTATGCAGTCTTTAGATTCATCAAATGAAGGTAGCTTAGGAAGCTTAGCCAGGGAATTAGAAAGCTCACTTATAGTACTTTCAACCTCTCCTGCTTTCACTTTATGCAATTCTGTTTCCATTTTGATCTTTTCTAACTCAATTTCGCTTTCAATTTTTTTTTGCTTCTCTCTCAGCGGCTCTCTCATCTCTCTCAAATTGTTCTCTCTCTTTCTTCTCCACAAAGTCTAGCAATACCTGTCCCTGCAACCCCAATCTTTCTCCTAATTCTACATACTCCATCATGAAAAATATATGTAAACCTAGAAAATGTGAACAACAAAATCTGGCAATATTACCTACAAAAGAATGCAAAACTAAAAAGCATTAATTGTAAGCATCTTAATTAAAAGTATAAAGTCAACACTCTACAGCATCAATTACCATACTGGAAACCTTAGTATGTCAGCGCAATTAACAATGATTGCTAAATTGTTTCTTAAACATAAAATTGAAGTACAATGCACTGACACAAAATACTTGACTAACAAAAGGCCATCCCACCGCTGCCACCAAATGTCACAGTTGCACTGAACTGTGTGGGTTCTTTAACCAACCAACCTACTACTTAAAGAGGATGACCTTTGTTAGCAAGTGATAACACAAGTAAAATCATAACAATTTATTTAACACTATGGGTAATTAGGATCAATTTAACACAGATGGTATGCAAATGACATAAACAGCTTTCATGCTACATCTAAGCAACACTGGCATATAGGTGCTGAATGACGAGCCTGTCTTGGCCCATCCACTAGAGCTGTGAGCTGTGATCCACTGCAGGTTGCATAAGTGGTGCCACGGACCCACAGGAATCGTAGACAACTTGCACTCAGAAGCTCGAACTGTGGTGTGTGTACTGCACCCAAAATGGTCACCTATAAATTATACATTTCATATTAAACTGTTGAATTTTTACTATCCCTCCCAAGTTACATTTACGTTACATTTACAAAGCCTGAGTTACACTTACAAAACCCAAGTTACCATTTACCAACCAAACTGTATTACAGTTATCCTAACACCATTTGAATCGTGAACTGTAATGGTAGTCAGTAACTACAGCAAATACATGGTTAGATTCAGTAATTACAGCAAATACAACCTTCAAATGCAATGTGATTTAACCAATGCATAACACAACCTTTGCATGTAATAAAATATACTTACCACTAACAAATAATCAGAATTATAACTACATGTACACTTACTGGAACAAAATACAGTACTCGCATAATCAGTCCATTCGTAGTGTAGGGTCCTCGTACGTTGAGAGATATATTAAGAAAATACCACAACAGGTAACAGCAACAGTTACCACACAGGTAACAATAACCACAGGTAACAGCAACAGTACCACACAGGTAACAACCACACAGGTAACGGAGTTTTCCCAAGTTCACGAAGCATGGGAGCACCCAAAATCACGTAGTGTTGGGACAGAGAAAGACCCCCGACCACTCAGTTCCAGTGTCGAAGACGTCTCAAGAACCTGGCTGCCTAATAAACACTTCAACGAGCCCAGTAACCACGACACGCTAGTTACAAACTTAAAATGTATTCAGCGGTAAAATTGGAACATTATACAGTAATTATAATATTAAATGCGACATACATAAATGGCGTTTGACATTAAGTCTCATTGTGACTAATTATGTGAGCAGCGAGGGGTTTTTGCTGTTAGACAGTAAAGAGTTTTTGCTGATTTTGTGGGTTGTTCAAATATCAGAGCTTGAGCCCGAGAACAGTTTTTTTTTTATAGTTTTTGGGCCTGGGCTTGTTACGTGATTTTTTTTTCTCGGGCTCATTACTTTTTTTCTTTTTTTCTTTTTTTTTTACTGTGAGAATTTGAGAGTTTGAAACATGATGATAGAAGTCCGTGGAGTTACTGTGAGCTCTGGATTGTGTGTGCTGGTGTGTGAGTTTGGAGAATTAAGTTAGACTTAATATTATATATATATTTTTTTGCGGAGTTGTGATAATGACTTCTGATTTAGTGGTCATATTAAATGGAGTTAATTGGGAGATGTTCAGTTAGTATTTCTGGATTTTTGAAGTCATTGTTTGATGGAAGTAGTATGTCTGGGGTTAGTTTCTTTTTTGATTGACTGATGACTTGACTGACATACTTAAACACACAATAATCGTCGTTCCACGACGCTAGCAAGACGCCCACCAGCCATTGGCAGAGATGTTGCTGTCGTTTGCCCAGGTACTTACGAGAGTTTCTACAAGTCTACAGATTTCTACAGCGCTTTTGGGTCTACAGAAGCCGTTAGATGTCTTCTACTGGGAGAAGTTTCGCCTTCCCTACAGCGTATTTTTCACGAGTTGCAGTTGCAGACAAAGAGGATATTCAAGAATCCAAAATGAGAAAAGTTTCTACACCCAATTGTTTTTGGAGATGAAGCGTGATAGACATTATGTTGTGCTGCCAGAGACGTGCAATTATGCTATATTTGTGTTTTGTGCCGGCCAATGTGTTTTTTGTATATATGAGCTGTTTTTATGTGAGCTATGGCTAGGTAGGTGTACTAGCAATTCCAGGTGGCCGAGCATCTGTTATAAAATAAAAGGGGGCTATAATTAATAATATGTTTAATATACCATTATGATGTGATGTGCTGTGACTTTTTTAGAATGTGCAGACTTATCATTTTTAACTTCCCATGGAGACAGAGTCCGAGCAACACCTTAAGAAAGCTGATAAATCTTTTACTGGGATGGTGTGACACTAAGATGCTTACTTAGCAGGTCAATGTTCGTCCTGTGGGTATGTGAGTTCGAGAGGCTATGTTCAAGGTGCCTTTGAAAACTGGCTGCGACCAGTTAATTGGGGCGTTGACGAAGAGTGTGAATTCATGTGTATGTGTACGAACTATGTCAATTCTTAATGGCATGGTTTAGCCAAGAACTGGGAGACAGTTACGGGAGAAAAGGCAGAATGCTGGGATAGCTCTGCGAAAGTTATATTTGTTTCTGTGTGTGACGTTCCAGGCTGCAATGGGTAAGAATCGTTATGATTTAGCCAAAGGGATGGCTTGTTTTGATATTTTGTAAAGATGTTCTATTTCATTTAATCTTTTAACTTTGTCTTTACAATTGTGTGTGCTCACTAGTGTGTTCTCCTGTCTTTTAAACAGGCGGACTAATGAGGGGGTACCGAGTGTCCTAATGAGGGGACTGTGTGTCCTTGTGAGGGGACTGTGTCCTAGTGGAGGGAAACTATATATTTTGGAGAAGAGATAATTGGTGTGACTAATTACTGATTAAGACTATATAAATACCGGGGGGTATCTGAGTTAGTTGTCTGTGAGACTTGAACTATACCATTCCATTAATTAGCCTGTAAGAACCAGAATTATTTAACTAGTACTTTACTTTGAATAAATGTCTATTTTTGTAGTTCCGACTCTGATTTGGTGACCTAGATAATGGAGAGAGAGAGAGAGAGAGAGAGAGAGAGAAGGCTATGCCAGTGATCACCTTGAGAGAGAGAGAGAGAGAGAGAGAGAGAGAGAGAGAGAGAGAGAGAGGGGGGGGGGGAGGGGGGGGGGGTGAGTGTTACCAGTTCGCCTAACGCTCTGGCTAAACGCATACCAAATATGAAAATAGCGGAGGGCGACGCTTCTCGCTGTTAATATATATATATAATATATATATATATATATATATATATATATATATATATATATATATATATATATATATATTTGTGTGTGTAAATAAAATATTCTGTTAAAACAGGGTGCGTATCAAGTATAAAAAGCCCATTGAAACTATGTTTTAAATCTAAGGACTAATATTTCGGTGGACTTTCTTCCTCCCTCGCCACCCCTTATGAAGCAGCATTAAAAAGATTTCAAGTTTTTTCTTAGAACTCTTGTGTTAAAATTTAAATTCTTTCTATGTAAAAACCGAATTACGGAGCATAACCGCGACCTTTAAGATATTCAATTTGTACCGATATAGAGAGATTTTTAAGTAGATAAAGGTCATAACAAACATTATGCAATATACCGACGTGATTCGTTTGTCGTTTGTCGCTGTAAGTACAGTTTCTGGTCCTCTCGAGACCCCGGAAGATCAAGCCTCCGATGTGACATGTCTATCAGACGTAGCCAGGGAAACATTCCATTTAAGCTTTAGCAATCCAGGATCAACTTTGGACGAGACGCCGTACTACGCATCTCTTATATGGTAGTATTTACGAACTAGCGACGTCGATACTTGCGTCTAGATGAGAAGCGACCTTAATGACGCAACCGTGCGTCGAAGAATTATGTGAAAGAACAGGACGTCGTGATCCGACATACAGGTTATTCTGGACGCGTGCAAGGTTTTCCCCCCTCACGCATAGGTTGTAAACGTTATATTCCTGACGTAATGTGAAGTGGTCTTCGTAATTAATGCTCATACTTAGTATACTACTCATACTAACAACAAGGATCAAATAAAAAGGACGCAAATTAAACGCGTTCATATATTCTCAGTCGTAAGTGGAGACAATATAATTCTAAAAGACCGATGCCTTCACAGTTCCCATTTAAATTTGATTAGTCCCCCAAAAATTCAAGTATTATAATATCTTCCTATAAATTTTTATTTCTTTTTTTATTTCGACGCAACTTGAATATCTGTTTTTAAGCGATATCAGTGCAAAAAAAATGCTTTACAAAGCGTTTATTAAATTGTAATAAATATGAAATTAGATATTCGGTCCCTAATGATCATTCATATGCCATATCCAAATCCAGTGAAGAATAAGGTCTAATTTTCTATGCAGCAGTGAATGTAAAATCAAATATTCTGTACCTTCGAATTTTAACCCTCATGAGGTTGTCCCATTACCGACATGCGCCAAAAGGAAGTATTTACAAACTGTTTTATTATTCAGTCGTCAAAATACGTAAATATGGAATCTATTCTAAACTACCACAAGCAATTTGAAAAAGATACATAAAAGAGGAAATACTGATTAAAAGATGAATTCTCTAAACATTTTAAAAAGATACATAAAAAATGGCCGCCATACTAATTCACAAGTGAATTCTGTACATTTTTTATAAAGATACATAAAAAACGGCCATACTAATCAACAGATGAATTCTATAGAAATAGAAAAACTTTAGGATCAGATGTGGTATGAGACTTCATTTGAATAGATATCGAAATATTATGAGGATCAGGATTGTTTCTTCTGTATGAAAAAAAATTAACATATTTTGTTTTGAAAGAAAAATGTTACGACCAAGTCCGTTTGTTATCCCAGATGAATAGACAGTAGATAGAATTTCTCATTGTCTGCCAAAACAAAGAATTTGTTTTACGGATTCTGCAATGTTCATAAAAATCAAAGGTTATTCGAATTTTTTTTTGTGGCCAGTATTGACAATTAACTTGAATAACATAATCTCAGGTAATAATAAAGTATTAATTTTAATTTTGCATCGTCAAATTCACGGCGCAATGAATGTTCGCTAGTAATGGGGGGGGACTACATAACTGCTTTGTATTTGATATGAACTCAAATCCACAAGTAGGTAACGCAAAGAAAAACTAGAGGTAAATAATAGTCTTTGAATATATATATATATAATATATATATATATATATATATATATATATATATATATATATATATATATATATATATTTATATATATATATATATATATATCTATATATATATATATATTATATATATATATATATATTTTGTTGGTATTTTGGTATTTTTTTCTCTGTCACTTTGGAGCATGTTATCAATAAAATTATTAGTTTTCTACTCATGAATAATTCTTGTTCAGCAATGCCATTCATTAAGAAATATACATACATACTACATACATATATATATATATATATATATATATATATATATATATATATATATATGTGTGTGTGTGTGTGTGTGTGTGTGTGTGTGTGTGTGTGTGTGTGTGTGTGTGTAGGCCTGATGCCTTTGTATAATAAGGCGCCCTGTGAGGTTATTTAGACTGCGATAATTTACGCTAAGGTCGGTTTGTGTTATGACTCTTCATCCTCATTGGAGTGTCTTGGATTTCGATGATTAATTTCTAAGTCAGTATCTTCTTTGGCGGAGGTGTTTCAAACTCATGATGATGATTCTAAGTTCATTCAGTGTCTTTTCTGATGCGAGGTTCTATTGTGAAACACAGAGTACAAAATATCTGATTCTCGAAGTCTACATGATGAAGATCAGATAAAATTGGACAGGTCTGCCAATGATGCTGGCTAATTCAAGTCTGCCTACAATCTGTTTTACAAATCACAAAGTGAGCAGACAGTAGCTCGAACATACGAACATACACACGGATGACATACATTTCAAGTCACGTGGTTGTCTCAAGCAGGAAGTTTGGACAACCGTTTACAAAACAATAGATTTGATGACCACAGATGACGGCAAACCAGACACTGACTGATACAACACGTCATCTTAGCCTACTTTATCTTATCTGGTCTGATCACATTCCTGCAAGCAAACTGGTTGACCTCGTTGGGTCACTGGTTTTAATTAATCATAGTTTTAGTTTTTTATATATGGAATAACAGTCCATATTCCTTTATCATGTAACACTTACGCACACACACACACACACACACACAACATATATATAGATATATATATATATATATATATATATATATATATATATATATATATATATATATATATATATATAAATATATATATATGCTTAAAAAATCACAGTAGATGCAGGTGACTTCATTAAATAAGCGAATACCACAGGACAATGACAGGCAGAAATCCAAAGCGCTTCCGTCTTTACTAAGACATTGTCAAGGTGTTCGCTTATATACACACACACACATATATATATATATATATATATATATATATATATATATATATATATGCAATATAAAAACACTGTACCGTGCTTCTGAGAATCAATAGAGGGATCCACAGTAATATCTTTGTTTGTCTAGATATGATATATTTATACAAAGCTTTGTGCGTTCGCTGCCGCCGTTCCGTAGTGTGTAAAAAAACGTTACCTAACTCAAGTTGATTGTCCATTTAAAGCATTCTTAGATTTAATTAAACGTGTATATCAATTAAATAAGTAGTTTCAACACCCGCCAAATTGAAGGCCAATGTTGCTGAAAACAAACAATCACGAGACGTCGCTCCCGCTGTACAAACGGATTCGTCACCTCCACCCGTGCCTCGTCCACCAATTCCCCTTGTGCAGTCATCTCGGAAAACAAACCGTCCGCAAGAAAGAAAAAAAAATCCTCTACCCAGAAGATTTGAACGACTCGGATTTCTCTTATTAAGTTCTATATTTCTGGGGGGGGCGACGGCCAATCATTGGACGACTAGCAAACATCTCCAAGGTAAGGTTATCAATGTAAATGCACGTTATTTTAATTATTTTGCCAAAATTAAGCACCCCATTGTTATTTCCGCTATGCTGAAGTCAGGCACGCTCAACACATCCGAACATTCATGTTCGCTAGAAGTCCACGTGTTCGAACGCAGTCCATGTGTTCGAGAAAACAACGTGGCCTTGACTTTAACCAATGTATTCTCGGAAATATTCATTTTTGTTTAGTTATCAGTAAGGATATACGGTGCCAGCCATATGTATGGACAAGTTATATTGGTTAGATATTTATAATTGTTAACTTTCTACACAGGGGGGTCCCCCCCCCCCCCCCCGGCCAGGTAAGGACATGCAGACTTAGTTTGGTTAGGTCGGTTCCTTTGGTTAGGTAGTAATCACTGTTAATATATACTATACTGGGGGGTCCAGGAGGGCGAAGCCCCCGGCCAGGTAAGGACGTGGAGACTAACTATGGTTAGGTTGGTTCCTTTGGTTAGGTAGCAATCACTTAATATACTATACTGGGGGGTTCGCCCCCGGCCAGGTAAGGGCACGCGGCCTAAGTTTGGTTAGGTGGTTCGTTTGGTTACGATCACCGGAGCTCCTACAGTTAGTTGGAACAGGAGCTCCTACAGTTTAGTTGGAACGGGAGCTCATACAGTTTAGTTGGCCACTGGTTTTTTTTGCTAGGGTTTCGTGGTTTTTAAGTGTTCATTGCCGTCGTTTGGTTAGCCTAACACAACGGGGGACGGGACCTCCTACATTTTTGTTGGTACGTGAGCTCTACAGTTTACTTGGCAAACGGGTTTTCGTCTGCTAGGGTTTTGTTGTTTTTCGTGTTCATTGTCGTCATCTGGGTTTCCCCCCACCCACCCAAACCCCGGTTTCCCAATGGCTCCCTCCTTACCGTTTCATTTACTCGCAATGTACTCCCCCACCCAAAAACCCCGGTTCCCAAAAGGGTCCCCCATTATCGTTTTTATAGGTTTCGGGGTTTTTAAACCGGGCGCTAAAACAAAGCGTCCGCCATCTTGTTTGTATTGCTCCGCCGATTCCATAGCAGACGAAACCCGTGGTCAACTGAACTGTAAGCGCTCCCAGATCAGTATTAGATAAATATGAGTGTAATATCATTAGTTCATTCCTTTTCACATTATGGCAGATTTTAAATGCAGTTCAGAACCGCAATGCTTCAGAATCGCGCTGACATGGGGATGAAATAATATGTCCCTGTTCAACTGAAAAGTGACAATATACTAGAGTAATGATCATTGTTTCTCTTTGTACCCTTGATCCTCCAAGACTAATATCATTACCCATCACTGTACTCTTAGCGTCTTCCACGAATGCAACATTAGTTATCATTACGATTGGTAAAAACAAAATTTATTTAATTAGGGTACAATTTTAGCATTATAGCCTCTGAGCCTTTTAGCTTCCTCGTTTATTTGCCTACATTCTCTAGTAGGTTTTATAAAAAAAAAAAAAAAAAATTGACTGAAGATGAAGGATTCGAAAGCTTTGTAAAGAGTTTTTAAATTATACACGAAATCGCAATATTTTTTTTTATTATTATGGACCTCTTAGAACATTATATAACTCTCGCGATAGAGAGTTTTTCCCAACTAAATTTTATCACTTGTATTCACACACGATGTCTCTTTCTGAGTAAGAAGAGCCAGTAACATTCTTATCCGTCAACAAGTAGAGGCTCCTGTCCTACCTTAGAGTATGGAAGGAACTGGGAAAAGTTAGCAGTCTAAATTAATGTTTTCAAAACTAAGGTTTGATAGTTTCCATGTAGTTTTATCGTAAAAGAGGCGTTACTCTGTCATTCAGAAGGTAGTGGCCTAGTAAGTACTTCGACCTCTTGCTGTCGATGGCAACCCGGTCTTTGGATGTCCAATATTTATTCACCAGTTGGCCAGGTAGCTAAATCATAATCTCTGAACGATAGCTACAGATTTCCTTTTGTAGTTTTTTTTTTGAAAAGTTGGGGCTCCAATATACCACTGGGCAGTTGTTGAAACATTAATAAGGGCTTTCATGGCGGAACTCTCCTCTTCTTGTTGGCAACGTATAATAGCTTTGGGGTTAATGATATGCTAAGAGTGGTGCTTACTGTACTGAACTGAATATAGAATTTAGACCAAAGGCGGAGCACTGGGACCTATGACGTCATCACCGCTGAAAAGGAAATAGACAGTGAAAGGTTTGAAAGATATAACAAGAGGAAAACCCTCTCAGTTGCACTTTGAATCAATTGTTAGGATAGGGGACTTATTGTAGTGTATTGCAGGCCGATTTTTACATGGGCATCAGTGAATTTTATTTCCTCGAATTAAAAAATGACGTGGCTTCCAATTGCATGTGATTTATCTGGCTCTGATATGGAGCAAGAGGCTATCGTTCGTATGATAGTAATTGATCTGATATATCCTTCTAACTTTGTCGTAGTTTGGGCTTGAATTGCCCTTTGGAGTCGGTGTGTATTGCAATTCGCTTCCTTAATGCAGGAAGTTTTCTAGCACTTTGGCAATGACTGCTAATATGAAGCCCTGGAATTCCCAGCACTGGTTTTTCCCTGGAAGATAACTTGGAAACTCCCACTGAACGAAGCATAGTTCATTTCTGTAATTACGAAATTCCATCTTCGGCTGCTCGCTAAGGTCGTCTGCCCTGCGCGGTCGTAACCAGCCGTCCCTTCAACACCTTTGTAAGTTCGCACAATAGCAGGTTTGCCCCTCCAGTAGAATATAATTAATGTAATGGAGGGGTTTTGGGAGAGGGCGCTGGTTATCGTAGATGAATTACTATAATTAAAGCAGGAGATGTTTCAACTTCAACTCAAAAGAGGTGTGACAGTGTATTGTGAACAGACGAGCATGTTACGGAATGATTATTCGTTTCTGTTTGATCTTGGTATATAAAGGTTAAGATTTAAGTGTGTTCAAGAAATCAAAGAGGATTCAGTAGGAGAAACATATCCAACAATCTCCAAAGTATAATATTAGAACATGTTTGAGAGACACTTGTTTGGCGTTTCACTTTATACATTCGTCATTGTTTTCCTGTAGTAGTTATCAAATAAAAAGAATGATTTGATCTCTCTCTCTCGCTCTTCTCTCTCTCTCCGTCGACAGTTCAAGGATAAAGTTACGGTAATTTGTAAACGAATTGCCGCCTCTGTTGTCTTCGTTATATAAATATTTTTTGTGTTATATTCTACTTCATACTTTTCTTTTTCGAAGAAACTTCGTTTCGCATTTACGATTAGTGTTAGAATAATAGCCCCCCAAGTTGTTTATATTCTTACGCTGGAGTGATAATTGAACGGCTAAGTATAGTTCGAGAGTTACGAGCAGGGACCATTTATCGCTATAGCTTTATCTTATCCAGGGGGGACCATATTTCTTCGTGGAACTCCTACTTTCAGTTTTTTAGTTTTTCTTTAACAAAAAACTGTTGCGATGACTCGTCTGTCGTCCGCTACTTTTTCTGTCCGTACTTAGATCTTGAGAATTACAGC